>NC_090353.1:37956436-38051246 GCF_035084215.1 Heptranchias perlo
ACATGTCCCCGTGAATATCGGGGTCAGAGGGACTGCAGCTTCTGCGTACTGTTCACTGGGGCAGGTAACTCTCATTGATGATGAAAAAAGGGAAAAAGAGTTACTAAGTAAGAAATGTTAATTATTGTCATAGACTAGAACCGGAAACTCTTCATTTTCTATTGTACAAGGAGCTGGTGATGTTTAGCAACTATTGGAATGATACAGGTTACGTTGCTGCTGTTATTATTCTGCTTTCAAAGAGAAGGAGCTCCCATGGAGATTCGGGTTAGAAGATGCCACTGAAGGAATTTAAAAGGCCAAATGTGAATGTTCATTATTCTGGGCTGCTGAGATACTTTATATAAATATGAGAAAATGCGGAGGTATCGGGGGGTGTGAGGGAGCGTGATCTGATCTCTCCCCACCCCCCCGATCTCTCCCCACCCCCCCGATCTCTCCCCACCCCCCCGATCTCTCCCCACCCCCCCGATCTCTCCCCACCCCCCCGATCTCTCCCCACCCCTCCGATCTCTCCCCACCCCCCTGATCTCTCCCCACCCCCCCGATCTCTCCCCCACAGAAATATCTAGAGCTAAAAGGGTTAACAATCCCAGAAACATAACACAAGGCTGCCTTGAATCATGAGGAGTGGAAGGTTCTGCAGCAGGATGGCGGCCTATTCTGGGGCCAAAGGCCTCCCTCCAGCTGCATGGAGGGGGGTCACTGACCGAGTTAAAGCAGTCCTCCAACAATTTCATACCTGCCTGAAAATGAGGATGATATGTCCCTGGATAAGTGCACTCCTCACTTTTGGACACTTTTGTCGTAAGGCTCATCAAACATGACCCCAGCCAAAGTTCGGAACTGCCTCCGGGCCCATATTACAAGGACAAGTGGGTCAGGATTACTATGATTGATAGAGTTGCTCTGAGCAAGTGCCCCCTCAAGAGGAGGGCACCACAAACACAAATAGCATCTGAATCAGGTAATGGTTGTGCAATGGGGATTTTAATTTTGACATCATTCCATGGCCCAGTGGTGATCTGTCGAATATTGAGGGCCAGACAGCTGAAAGATTTGTACACATAAAAATGATTGTCTCCTTACACAAAAAGTTAGTGAAGAAACTAGGATAATCGGGCACTAGTTTTTCGAGTGTACCTGATGTACTGTCCATGTTGGCAGTCACTGGGACAACAGTGAGCACAGTACCATTCGATTTAACCTGATCAACCAAAGCAAAGTTGCTCAAAACTTAATGCTAGCACCAGATCTCAAGAGGGCGAGATTTTGCAAAGATGGCAGGTGTCTCGGCAATTCCAGGCCAGTCAGTCTAACATCGGTGGTGGGGAAACTTTTAGAGACAATAATCCGGGACAAAATTAATTGGCACTCGGAAAAGTCTGGGCTAATAAATGAAAGTCAGCACGGATTTGTTCAAGGCCAATCGTGTTTGACGAACTTGATTGAGTTCTTTGATGAAGTAACGGAGAGGGTTGATGAGGGCAGTGCGGTTGATGTTGTGTATATGGACTTTCAAAAAAGGTGTTTCATAAAGTGCCACATAATAGACTTGTAGCAAAATTAAAGCCCATGGGATTAAAGGGACAGTGACAGCGTGGATACAGAATTGGCTAAAGACAGAAAGCAGAGAGTAGTGGTGAACGGTTGTTTTTCAGACTGGAGGGAAGTTTACAGTGGTGTTCCCCAGGGGTCAGTATTAGGACCACTGCTCTTTTTGATATATATTAATGACCTGGACTTGGGTATAGAGGGTATAATTTCAAAGTTTGCAGATGACACGAAACTCAGAAATGTAGTAAACAATGTGGAGGATAGTAACAGACTTCAGGAGGACAGAGACAGACTGGTGAAATGGGCAGACACATGGCAAATGAAATTTAAAGCAGAGAAGTGTGAAGTGATGCATTTTGGTGGGAAGAATGAGGAGAGGCAATTTAAACTAAATGGTACAATTTTAAAGGGGGTGCAGGAACAGAGAGACCTGGGGGTGTATGTACACAAATCTTTGAAGGTTGCAGGACAGGTTGAGAAGGCTGTTAAAAAGCATATGGGATCCTGGGCTTTATTAATAGAAGCAGAGAGTACAAAAACAAGGAAGTTATGCTAAACCTTTATAAAACTCTGGTTAGGTCTCAGCTGGTGTATTGTGTCCAATTCTGGGCACCGCACTTTAGGAAGGATGTGAAGGCCTTGGAGAGGGTGCAGAGGAGATTTACTCGAATGGTACCAGGGATGAGGGACTTCAGTTATGTGGAGAGACTGGAGAAGCTGGGATTGTTCTCCTTAGAGCAGAGAAGGTTAAGGGGAGATTTAATAGAGGTGTTCAAAATCATGAAGGGTTTTGATAGAGTAAATAAGGAGAAACTGTTTCCAGTGACAGAAGGGTCGGTGACCAGAGGACACAGATTTAAGGGCCCCGATATTAGAGTTGAGACAGGATGGCAGCGGGGGAGCGGGGGGGAAGGGTGATTGGGCGCGTGGGTAACCCGCCTAATAAAAAATGTCCGTTTTGCACGCGATCGTGATTCAATTGGTGCCACTTAACGTGTTTCATGGGTTTGCCGACTGAAAGCTGCGCAGCGGGCGGACTGCGCACCCGCGTCACAGGCTGTCAGCGTGAGGAGCCCGATTTAAAGGGCCTTTGTTCCAAAGGCTTTTGCTGCAGCAAAGACCCAGAGACCACAATGGACCAGCGCAGGGGGCAAGGCCACTCCAGGGTTTAATGATGCCTCACTCCAGGTGGTACTGGACGGGATGAGGAGGAGGAGGGATGTGTTTTACCCGGCTGACGGGAGGAAGTGGCCTGCCTCTGCCACCAACTCTCCAGTGGTTGGAGTCATACCTAGCACAAAGGAAGATGGTAGTGGTTGTTGGAGGCCAATCATCTCAGCCCCAGGACATTGCTGCAGGAGTTCCTCAGGGCAGTGTCCTAGGCCCAACCATCTTCAGCTGCTTCATCAATGACCTTCCCTCCATCATAAGGTCAGAAATGGGGATGTTCGCTGATGATTGCACAGTGTTCAGTTCCATTCGCAACCCCTCAGATAATGAAGCAGTCCGTGCCCACGTGCAGCAAGACCTGGACAACATCCAGGCTTGGGCTGATAAGTGGCAAGTAACATTCGCGCCAGATAAGTGTCAGGCAATGACCATCTCCAACAAGAGAGAGTCTAACCACCTCCCCTTGACATTCAACGGCATTACCATCGCCAAATCCCCCACCATCAACATCCTGGGGGTCACTATTGACCAGAAACTTAACTGGACCAGCCATATAAATACTGTGGCTACAAGAGCAGGTCAGAGGCTGGGTATTCTGCGGCGAGTGACTCACCTCCTGACTCCCCAAAGCCTTTCCACCATCTACAAGGCACAAGTCAGGAGTGTGATGGAATACTCTCCACTTGCCTGGATGAGTGCAGCTCCAACAACACAAGAATCTCGACACCATCCAGGACAAAGCAGTCCGCTTGATTGGCACCCCATCCACCACCCTAAACAGTCACTCCCTTTCACCACCGGTGCACCGTGGCTGCAGTGTGTACCATCCACAGGATGCACTGCAGCAACTCGCCAAGGCTTCTTCGACAGCACCTCCCAAACCTGCGATCTCTACCACCTAGAAGGACAAGGGCAGCAGGTACATGGGAACAACACCACCTGCACGTTCCCCTCCAATCACACACCATCCCGACTTGGAAATATATCGCCGTTCCTTCATTGTCACTGGGTCAAAATCCTGGAACTCCCTTCCTAACAGCACTGTGGGAGAACCTTCACCACACGGACTGCAGCGGTTCAAGAAGGCGGCTCACCACCACCTTCTCAAGGGGCAATTAGGGATGGGCAATAAATGCCGGCCTCGCCAGCAACGCCCACATCCCATGAACGAATAAAAAAAAAGGCCTGGCTCGAGGGGGCAGAGGAGGTCACCAGCAGCAGCAGCAACATCTCCCGCACCTGGATCCAGTGCAGGAAGCGTTTCAATGACCTAACTGGGTCAGCAAAAGTGAGTACACTTACTCATTCTCCTACACTCCATCTTCCACATCACCACCCCCACCCCCTGACTCATTCTGCGCTGCCAACACTACTCTATCACATCACTCCTCACCCACTTAAGGCTCATCCTCAACTTACTGCACTTCCTCAACACTTCCTCACCTCCCCATTAGTCACCCCACCACTACACTCACCCCAATCCTCATCCAATGTGATGTCTCTGTCTCATACTCACCCTCTAATGCATCTCTTTCACGGTCAGCCTCACCAAAAGCAATGCATTCATCGGTTGGCCACCTCACCCTCACTCACTCACACCTCTGTTCTTTCTCCCCTTCTGGGAGAAGAGAGCACAAAATGCACGGGAGAGGGCGAGGACCGGAGGGGGGCCTCCACAAACACTGGTCCTCACAGACGCGGAGCAGGAGGCGCTGGAACTGAGCCGCACCCTCGAGTGCCTGTCCGTCGGAGATGCCGAGACTGGGACCCCACAAACGTCTGGAGACATAAATTTAACATTCATCACATACAATATTAATTGATGTTAACAATGCTTGGCCTCTTCAACACCTCAGTATGCTCATCGCAACATGACACATCTGTGATCATGCTTAATATTGCCTTCTGTTCTCTTACAGGGCCTTCAGTGACCGCTGTGATGGCAGAGGGCGATTCCTCGGAGGAGCTCCTGGCCTCTGAGGGGGCACCGTCACATCTTAGCGAGCCATCCACCAGCGCAGATACTCACACCTCGGTGGGTCCTAATCCTCAGTTAGTTGGTTTGGCACATGGTGAGTCACCACACACGTGAGCACGAGCAGACACTGGTGGCAGGGGCAGCTGTGGAGAGTCCGCATCGGTGGGAGCACTCTTCTCCAGGCTCTGCTCAGCTGGACACAGATGCTGAACCCTGGGGGCCATCCTTTAAAAGGAGAATGATCGAGGGGCAGCAGCACATTTGCGAGGTGCTGGAACAGGTGCCACACACACTCTCCACAATCGCGCAGAGGATGGAGGAGTCCAACTCCTGCATGAGTGGAATGGTGGCACAGGTACAGGAGGGAATCTCTAAGATAGTGTCACAGGGACGTGAGGGCATCTCTGAGATAGTGTCGCGGGTAAGTGTGAGAATGTCTGCGATGGAGGGAAGGCTAGCCTCCATTGAGCTTCAAGCACGGCTCACCAATGAGCCATTCAGGCCCTGACAACGGCCGTTCGGACTCAGGGTGAACAACATTCTACCGCCTTAAACAGGCAGGCAGAAACTTTACAACTGGGCTTCCAAGGCATTACACATGTCCTCCAAATTGTCGTCCAGCAGAGTGGTAGGAGTGGTGAGGGCCTGGCCCAGGGGAGGGATGATGGCGAAAGGGGACATGGAAGTGGGAGGCCACTCAAAGCGCTCCCATGTCTCACCTGTTGCCCCCCTCTCAACCAGTACCCGCAATGATGCCTCCTCTCCAGGTGGCCGAGTCTGCCCCTACACAGGTGCAGGTGGAGCAGTCTTTGGAGGGGCCCTCACAGGCTCCAAAACCCAGAGGGCACAGGCCCAAAGCATCTAATCGGTCAGAGCATGAACGAGAGCAACCTGCCACTACCTGTGCTGTAGCCACAGGGGATGCACCACAAAGAAATAGTCGTAAAAGAAAGGCAAAGGTTTTGTGAGCACGAAGGGGATGCACAGGGGTGTTTGATGGTTGGTCGTGTTTTTCATTTATATTTAGTTTATGTTAAACTGACATTAAATTTTATGATTCTCACCACTACTGCCACTTCTTGCCCATTCTTGATTGGCTTTTGTGATCTGGCCCTTTCATGAGGTTCACCATGAACGGTGACATTTGATGCCACCCATTGGGTCACTCTACAGTGGGTGTACGTGTAATTGCAGGTCTGTTTTGTGCAGGGAGGGGTGAGGCGGGGGGAGTGGGGGAGGGGGGGAGGGGGGAGGGGGGAGGGGTGAGGCGGGGGGGTGCCGGTGTGGCCCCTCTCGATCCAGGTGCTGAGGACTGGACTCTTTACACTGTCTGATGTTAGGAGAACCGTTCACATATCAGTGACTCTCTGGCCTCACGAGCAGCCTGGTGAGCCGCTGTTCTGCCCATGGGTTGCTCCTCCTCCTCCGCCTCCTCCTCCTCCACCTTCTCCTCCTCCACCTCCTCCTCTGCCTCCTCCACCTCAATGTGGGTGTCAGATGTGGATGGGGCCTCCTCAAGTGGCCCCCCTCTCTGTTGTGCCACGTTGTTCAGGGCACAACACACGACTATAATGTGTCCCACTCTGTCTGGTGTGTATTGAAGCAATCTCCCAGAACGATCGAGGCACCTGAAGCACATCTTGAGCAGTCCTATAACCTGGTGGTGATGTGGCTGTCATTATATTGACGCTGTTGCTCGGTGATGGGGTTCCTCAGAGGTGTCATGAGCTACGTGTACAGGGGGTATCCCTTGTCCCCGAGGAGCCAGCCCTTGCGGGTGTTCGGTGCGTGGAAGAGGGGCGGGATGTTGGATTCCCGGAGGATGAAGGAGTCGTGGCAGTTGCCAGGGAATCTGGCGCACACGTGAAGGAATCTCTTGCGGTGGTCACAGATGAGCTGAGTGTTGATGGAGTGATAGCCCTTCCTGTTGATGAACAGTCCTGGCTCGTGTGGAGGTGCTCGTATTGCTATATGGGTGCAATCAATAACACCCTGCACCCGTGGGAAGCCAGACACAGCGTGAAATCCCACTGCCCTCTCCGTCTGGCTGAGGTCGTCCATGGGGAAGTTGACGTAGTGCGAGGCCCTGCGAAACAAGCCGTCGGTGACCTGCCTCATGCACTTGTGTGCAGACGACTGAGAGACCCCGGCTCTGTCCCCGGTGACATCCTGGAATGATCCAGAGGTGAAGAAGTTGAGGGCAGTGGTGACTTTGACAGCGACAGGTAAGGAGATGCTGCTCGGCCCAGCCTGGAGCAGCTCGGCATGAAGGAGGCAGCGGATGTCAGCGACTACCTGGTGACTCACTCTGAGCCTCCGTATGCACTGCTCCTCAGAGAGGTCGAGGAAGCTGAGCCTCGGTCTGTAGACCCTGTGGCGAGGGTAGTGCCTCCTGCGACGTCGCTCTCTCTGTTGTTGCCCTCCGTGCTCTTGTGCAGGTGCCTGTGGCACAGCACTGTGTTGTGGAGCTCCACGTGGCGGAGGCGGACGGCGTGCCTGGCGAGGCTGGTGATGTTGCTCGTCCTCGGATGTAGTGATGAATGCAGCCATGGCGACCCCCATCCTGCTGGTGTGAGTTTGAGGGGGTCCGAAAAGTTGTTAAATATGTTTGAACAGAAGAATTGTGAGTGGAAAGTAAGAATTTTCAGTGAAAACACAAAGATCTCGCAGCCAAAAGTTTGTGTGAAAGAACTGAGTTCCTGGCTGCAAGAACTCACCTTTTCTCCCCATCTGTCAAACAAGCATTTCAATGTCCAACTGGCCGCTGGCTGAAACACGTCTGGTAGAACAGGGAGTGTTTCCCACAGCACGGGAAACACACTGAGGGTGTTTCAAAATCAGACCCTGCCTCAATGTGGACAAAATTAAGTACTTTAAGTGTCTAAATAAGTGTCTTGACCATCATCCCGCTGACTATAATTGCCGGTGGGACTTCTGCATTCGGGAGGCACGTGCACCCAGACCTGTCAGTGGGGAATCCGGAAGTCTGCGGGTTGGAGCCAGGTTCCGAACACTCTGGGGATTTCCGTGATTTTCGGAGCCCCCCGCCCCCAACGTCCCGCAATTTAATTTTAAAATTGACCCCAAGGTGATCGGCAAAAGAGCCAGAGGGGAGATGAGGAAACATTGTTTTACACAGTGAGTTGCTCTGATCTGGAATTCACTGCCTGAAAGGGCGGTGGAAGCAGATTCAATAATAACTTTCAAAAGGGAATTGGATAAATACTTGAAGGGAAAAAAATTACAGGGAAAGAGCAGGGGAGTGGGGCTAATTGGATAGCTCTTTCAAAGGGCCGGCACAGGCCCGATGGGCCGAATGGCCTTCACCTGTGCTCTACCCACTATGAGACTGTGACATGAATCGGGTCGATTGGTAGCCCTGTTAGGCGGGGACACTAGCAAAGTAGGGCAAATTCAGATGGCGTCCCAGGGCATGGCAAAGGTTTTAAATGGCTACTTTGCGTCAGTCCTCACCACAGTCGGCAGTGCTGAGTTACCAAAGCAGACACAGATATAGTCTTGACCAGAATGAGTGATCTCAAAACAGGTTAAGCTGCTGGCCCTGACAGCATTCAGCTGACGGTGCTGAAAGGAATGGGCATTATGAGAATGTAGATGGATATTGGAGGATGTGTCTCCCAGCCACACGCTGGTCTCCTGTAACTTGTTTGGTCACCTCTGAGAGTCAGAGGGCAGTTTTCCAGAGTTCTTTTCCTCTGAATTGGCTGAGGGTTTTTCTCTGTTTTTATGTCTCTGCCAGGAAATGGCATCACTGGCTGGAGAGGTGGGGGAGGGTCACTGGGGGGTCATAGTGTCACAAGTCTCACCATAACAGTAGGGTCCAGGCTTGACGGGCCAGCGAGTCTCTTGCTCTACTTTGTATGTTTGTATTTTTTTTAACGTCTCCAAGAGAAGTGCAATGAGAAACATGAGTAAAGGAGTAAATCCTTAGCACCATGGGATGGACGTCAGTGCATCGCTAGAAATACTTTCAGAAAACTCTGACAGAACTGAAAATGCTCCCTATTAACACCCTGTTCCTCCACATACCCCAGTGACAGTCACACCTCAAGTGAGGCCACAGAGTTTCTGGAAATTGTTGGATGTTTTGAAGTGGGAAGGTGTCTGGGAGAGTCATGTCGCACATTCAGTAACCCATTCAAGCAGTTTTCAACAATGATATCAAACTGGGGGGGAAGGGGGCAAAGTCAGGTCATAGGATTAGCCAGAGGCGTACCAAATGAGATTAAATCCATAAGTAGGCAGAACAGCAATAGACGTAACTTAGTACCTGCACACTGGAAGAGAAAAAGAATGAATGATGAACCTTTTATAAAACACTGGCTCGGCCACAACTGGAGTATTGTGTCCAGTTCTGGGCCCTGCACTTTAGGAAAGATGTGAAGGCCTTAGAGAGGGTGCAGAAGAGATTTACTAGAATGATTCCAGGGATGAGGTGCTTTAGTTCCGTGGATAGACTGGAGAAGCTGGGGTTGTTCTCCTTGGAACAAAGAAGGTTGCGAGGAGATTTGATCGAGGTATTCAAAATCATGAAGGGTCTAGACAGAGTAGAGAGAGAGAAACTGTTCCCATTGGCGGAAGGGTCAAGGACCAGAGGACACAGGTTTAAGGTGATTGACAAAAGAACCAAAGGTGACATGAGGAAAATCTTTTTTACACAGCAAGTGGTTAGGATCTGGAATGCACTGCCCGAGGGGGTGGTGGAGGCAGATTCAATCATGGCCTTCAAAAGGGAACAGGACAAGTACTTGAAACAAAAAAATGTGCCAGGCTACGGGGATAGAGCGGGGGAGGGGGAATAGCTGGATTGCTCGTGCAGAGAGCCGGCACGGACTCGATGGGCCGAATGGCCTCCTTCCGTGCTGTAACCATTCGATGATTCTATGATTCTATGAAAATGGATAATACCCTTAATCTATGAGCCGGGTAAAGATAAGATTGGCAGAGATTGAGAGGATCCTTGTACACTCAGCACTTAACATGACAAACCACCGGGGAGCAGCAGTTACCAACATAATGAGAAGGCTCAACTATTTTGCTAAGTCAGTAGAGCATCGGGCTGATCGCCCAAGTACATGCAGCCAGCGGGAATCCAGTGCCAGGCAGTCACACATAAGAACATAAGAAATAGGAACAAGAGTAGGCCATTCGGCCCCTCGAGCCTGTTCCCCCATTCAGTAAGATCATGGCTGATCTTCCACCTCAACTCCACTTTCCCGCCCGATCCCCTATTCCTTGATTCCCCTAGAGTCCAAAAATCTATTGATCTCAGCCCAGAATACACTCAATGACTGAGCATCCACAGCCCTCTGGGGTAGAGAATTCCAAAGATTCACAACCATCTGAGTGAAGAAGTTCCTCCTCATCTCGGTTCCAATTGGTCTCGCCATCTCATTGAATCACAGAAGTTTACAACATGAAAACAGGCCCTTCGGCCCAACATGTCCATGTCGCCCAGTTTATACCACTAAGCTAGTCCCAATTGCCTGCACTTGGCCCATATCCCTCTATACCCATCTTACCCATGTAACTGTCCAAATGCTTTTTAAAAGACAAAATTGTACCCGCCTCTACTACTGCCTCTGGCAGCTCGTTCCAGACACTCACCACCCTTTGAGTGAAAAAATTGCCCCTCTGGACCCTTTTGTATCTCTCTCCCTCTCACCTTAAATCTATGCCCCCTTGTTATAGACTCCCCTACCTTTGCGAAAAGATTTTGACTATCTACCTTATCTATGCCCCTCATTATTTTATAGACTTCTATAAGATCACCCCTAAACCTCCGACTCTCCAGGGAAAAAAGTCTCAGTCTATCCAACCTCTCCCTATAAGTCAAACCATCAAGTCCCGGTAGCATCCTAGTAAATCTTTTCTGCACTCTTTCTAGTTTAATAATATCCTTTCTGTAATAGGGTGACCAGAACTGTACACAGTACTCCAAGTGTGGCCTTACTAATGTCTTGTACGACTTCAACAAGACATCCCAACTCCTGTATTCAATGTTCTGACCAATGAAACCAAGCATGCTGAATGCCTTCTTCACCACCCTATCCACCTGTGACTCCACTTTCAAGGAGCTATGAACCTGTACTCCTAGATCTCTTTGTTCTATAACTCTCCCCAACGCCCTACCATTAACGGAGTAGGTCCTGGCCCGATTCGATCTACCAAAATGCATCACCTCACATTTATCTAAATTAAACTCCATCTGCCATTCATCGGCCCACTGGCCCAATTTATCAAGATCCCGTTGCAATCCTAGATAACCTTCTTCACTGTTCACAATGCCACCAATCTTGGTGTCATCTGCAAACTTATTAACCATGCCTCCTAAATTCTCATCCAAATCATTAATATAAATAACAAATAACAGCGGACCCAGCACCGATCCCTGAGGCACACCGCTGGTCACAGGCATCCAGTTTGAAAAACAACCCTCTACACCCACCCTCTGTCTTCTGTCGTCAAGCCAATTTTGTATCCAATTGGCTACCTCACCTTGGATCCCATGAGATTTAACCTTATGTAACAACCTACCATGCGGTACCTTGTCAAAGGCTTTGCTAAAGTCCATGTAGACCACGTCTACTGCACAGCCCTCATCTATCTTCTTGGTTACCCCTTCAAAAAACTCCATCAAATTCGTGAGACATGATTTTCCTCTCACAAAACCATGCTGACTGTTCCTAATCAGTCCCTGCCTCTCCAAATGCCCGTAGATCCTGTCCCTCAGAATACCCTCTAACAACTTACCCACTACAGATGTCAGGCTCACCGGTCTGTAGTTCCCAGGCTTTTCCCTGCCGCCCTTCTTAAACAAAGGCACAACATTTGCTACCCTCCAATCTTCAGGCACCTCACCTGTAGCTGTCGATGATTCAAATATCTCTGCTAGGGGACCCGCAATTTCCTCCCTAACCTCCCATAACGTCCTGGGATACATTTCATCAGGTCCCGGAGATTTATCTACCTTGATGCGCGTTAAGACTTCCAGCACCTCCCTCTCTGTAATCTGTACACTCCTCAAGACATCACTATTTATTTCCCCAAGTTCCCTAACATCCATGCCTTTCTCAACCGTAAATACCGATGTGAAATATTCATTCAGGATCTCACCCATCTCTTGTGGTTCCGCACATAGATGACCTTGTTGATCCTTAAGAGGCCCTACTCTCTCCCTAGTTACTCTTTTGCCCTTTATGTATTTGTAGAAGCTCTTTGGATTCTCCTTTGCCTTATCTGCCAAAGCAATCTCATGTCCCCCTTTTGCCCTCCTGATTTCTCTCTTAACTCTACTCCGGCAATCTCTATACTCTTCAAGGGATCCACTTGATCCCAGCTGCCTATGCATGTCATATGCCTCCTTCTTCTTTTTGACTAGGGCCTCAATCTCCCGAGTCATCCAAGGTTCCCTACTTCTACCAGCCTTGCCCTTCACTTTATAAGGAATGTGCTTACCCTGAACCCTGGTTAACACACTTTTGAAAGCCTCCCACTTACCAGACGTCCCTTTGCCTGCCAACAGACTCTCCCAATCAACTTCTGAAAGTTCCTGTCTAATACCATCAAAATTGGCCTTTCCCCAATTTAGAATTTTAACTTTTGGGCCAGACCTATCATTCTCCATAGCTGTCTTAAAACTAATGGAATTATGATCACTGGTCCCAAAGTGATCCCTCACTAACACTTCTGTCACCTGCCCTTCCTTATTTCCCAAGAGGAGGTCAAGTTTTGCCCCCTCTCTAGTCGGGCCATCCACATACTGAATGAGAAATTCCTCCTGAATACACTCAACAAATTTCTCTCCATCCAAGCCCCTAATGCTATGGCTGTCCCAGTCAATGTTGGGAAAGTTAAAGTCCCCTACTATTACCACCCTATTTTTCTTGCAGCTGTCTGTAATCTCCTTACATATTTGCTCCTCAATTTCCCGTTGACTATTTGGGGGTCTGTAGTACAATCCTATCAAAGTGATCTCTCCCTTCTTATTTTTCTGTTCCACCCATATAGACTCAGTGGGCGAACCCTCGGATATATCCCCTCTCACTACTGCCGTGATGTTCTCCCTAATCAAGAACGCAACTCCCCCTCCTCTCTCACCTCCCGCTCTATCTTTCCTATAGCATCTGTACCCTGGAACATTGAGCTGCCAGTCCTGCCCCTCCCTTATCCATGTTTCAGTAATAGCTATAACATCCCAGTCCCATGTACCCATCCATGCCCTGAGTTCATCTGCCTTGCCCATCAGACTTCTTGCACTGAAATAAATGCAGTTTAATCTAGACTTCCCTTGGTCTTTGCCCTGCTTTCTCAGGCCATCTGTCCGGTCATGTTTTGTACACTCTCCCTTACTGCCTTTTGTTTCTGTCACCACTTTACTTCCCACTGACTTCCTGCATCGGTTCCCATCCCCCTGCCACATTAGTTTAAACCCTCCCCAACAGCACTGGCAAACACTCCCCCTAGGACATTGGTTCCAGTCCTGCCCAGATGCAGACCGTCCAATTTGTACTGGTCCCACCTCCCCCAGAACCGGTTCCAATGGCCCAGGAATTTGAATCCCTCCCTCTTGCACCATCTCTCAAGCCACGTATTCATCCTAGCTATCCTGTCATTCCTACTCTGACTAGCCCGTGGCACTGGTAGCAATCCTGAGATTACTACCCTTTGAGGTCCTCTACTTTTTAGTTTAACTCCTAACTCCCTAAATTCAGCTTGTAGGACCTCATCCTGTTTTTTACCTATATCGTTGGTGCCTATATGCACCACGACAACTGGCTGTTCACCCTCCCCCTCCAGAATGTCCTGCAGCCGCTCCGAGACATCCTTGACCCTTGCACCAGGGAGGCAACATACCATCCTGGAGTCTCGGTTGCGTCCACAGAAACGCCTGTCTATTCCCCTTACCATCGAGTCCCCTATCACTATAGCTCTGCCACTCTTTTTCCTGCCCTCCTGTGCAGCAGAGCCAGCCACGGTGCCATGAACCTGGCCACTGCCACCTTCCCCTGGTGAGCCATCTCCGCCAACAGTATCCAAAACGGTATACCTGTTTTGGAGGGAGATGACCGCAGGGGACCCCTGCACTGTCTTCCTACTCTTCCTCTGTCTGTTGGTCACCCATTCACTATCTCCCTCAGTAATTTTTATCTGTGGTGTGACCAACTCACTGAACGTGCTATCCACGACTTCCTCAGCATCGCGGATACTCCAAAGTGAGTCCATCCGCAGCTCCAGAGCCGTCAAGCGGTCAAACAGTAGCTGCAGCTGGACACACTTCCCGCAGGTGAAGGAATCAGGGATACAGGAAGGATCCCTGAATTCCCACATCCCACAAGAGGAACATAACACGGCTCTGGGATCTCCTGCCATGACTTAACCCTTAAGTTAGCTCAACAACAGCTACAATGTCAAGAAAAAAAAAAGGAAAGAAAAACTACTTACCGGTCACCAGCCAATCACTTACCTGTTGGCTGTGACTTTGTGCCTCCAGCAGCTGCAGTAACTCGATCCCCCTCCGAGTCAACTTGCTTGCCCTCCTCACAGTGCCTCCTTTTTTTTTGGTTAGAGGAGGAGGGAGGGAAACACAAGTGTTGTGTTTCGGGTTTAACTGCTCCTCGACACCAGTTCTTCTGCTGCCCACTGTTCAGTGGAGGCGACTGAGCCAACTTCTCCCAGAATGCCCCTCTGTCTCCTCTCAAATCCCTGAACGTGTTGTTGCCTCCAAATCCGTGCCCGTATTTCCCGCATGTTTGAATCCCTCCAATCAGGAGAGGGGGGAGGGGAGAGGGAGGTGGGCGGGGGGGGAGGGGAGGGGGCAGGGACTGTGAGGGGGAGATGGGGGGGGGGGAGGGGGGGAAGAGATTGGGGGGGGGGGAGGGGGGGAAGAGATTGGGGGGGGGGGGGGGAGGTGGGGATCATTCATTTCTCCCACTGGCCGATGTATGAGGTGTGGACAGGGCGGGAAACCAAATATTTCAAACCAGGAGTTTAAAGACGGAGCCCGAGGGACAGGAAGACATTAAACATTCACCCCCCCCCCCGACCCCCCCCCCCGACCCCCCCCCCCCCCCCCCGCCCCCGCCCCCCCCGCCATCGATTCACGAATCTCACCGACCCCCGGGTTAGATTTGAAAACTGATGACATCATTGTGTAAATTACTGATGTTAATCCCGTTCCCTCACACTGTCACTCGGCGACCCCTCACCCCCACCGTCACTCGGTGACCCCTCACCCCCACCGTCACTCGGTGACCCCTCTCCCCCACCGTCACTCGGTGACCCCTCTCCCCCACTGTCACTCGGTGACCCCTCACCCTCACCGTCACTCGGTGACCCCTCACCCTCACCGTCACTCGGTGACCCCTCTCCCCCACCGTCACTTGGTGACCCCTCTCCCCCACCGTCACTCGGTGACCTCTCTCCCCCACCGTCACTTGGTGACCCCTCTCCCCCACTGTCACTCGGTGACCCCTCTCCCCCACCGTCACTCGGTGACCCCTCACCCTCACCGTCACTCGGTGACCCCTCACCCCCACTGTCACTCGGTGACCCCTCACCCCCACCGTCACTCGGTGACCCCTCACCCCCACCGTCACTCGGTGACCCCTCACCCCCACTGTCACTCGGTGACCTCTCTCCCCCACTGTCACTCGGTGACCCCTCACCCCCACTGTCACTCGGTGACCCCTCACCCCCAGCGCCCTGTGTTACTGATGGCTGCGTCCACTGCCGTCGGTATGGTGACAGTAACACATTCTGGGATTGCGACCGACAGGATGTGGGAGGACACTCGCCCGACCCTTTCACTGGAATGTGTAATTTCATCCATTCATTTCAGGCAGGCGACAGAGTTCAGACAAGGGTCAGCGCTGACACCACTGACTTCAGAGAGCACACAGCGCTGACACTCCCGAGTTCAGAGAATGTAGGGCACTAACATAAGAACATAAGAAATAGGAGCAGGAGTAGGCCATCCGGCCCCTCGGGCCTGCTCCGCCATTCAATCAGATCATGGCTGATCTTCTACCTCAACCCCATTTTCCTGCACTATCCCCATATCATTTGATGCCTTTAATATCTAGAAATCTATCGATCTCTGTTTTGAATGTACTCAATGACTGAGCCTCCACAGCCCTCTGGGGTAGAGAATTCCAAAGATTCACCACCCTCTGAGTGAAGAAATTTCTCCTCATCTCAGTCCTAAATGGCCGACCCCTTATCCTGAGACTGTGACCCCTGGTTCTAGACTCCCCAGCCAGGGGAAACATCCTCCCTGCATCTACCCTGTCGAGCCCTGTAAGAATTTTGTATGTTTCAATGAGATCACCTCTCATTCTTCTAAACAAGAGAATACATAAGAACATAAGAAATAAGAGCAGGAGTAGGCCAATCGGCCCCTCGAGCCTGCTCCGCCATTCAATAAGATCATGGCTAATCTGATCCTAACCTCAAATCTAAATTCATGTCCAATTTCCTGCCCGCTCCCCGTAACCCCTAATTCCCTTTACTTCTAGGAAACTGTCTATTTCTGTTTTAAATTTATTTAATGATGTAGCTTCCACAGCTTCCTGGGGCAGCAAATTCCACAGACCTACGACCCTCTGAGTGAAGAAGTTTCTCCTCATCTCAGTTTTGAAAGAGCAGCCCCTTATTCTAAGATTATGCCCCCTAGTTCTAGTTTCACCCATCCTTGGGAACATCCTTACCGCATCCACCCGATCAAGCCCCTTCACAATCTTATATGTTTCAATAAGATCGCCTCTCATTCTTCTGAACTCCAATGAGTAGAGTCCCAATCTACTCAACCTCTCCTCATATGTCCACCCCCTCATCCTCGGGATTAACCGAGTGAACCTTCTTTGTACTGCCTCGAGAGCAAGTATGTCTTTTCTTAAGTATGGAGACCAAAACTGTATGCAGTATTCCAGGTGCGGTCTCACCAATACCTTATATAACTGCAGCAATACCTCCCTGTTTTTATACGGGCCTAGTCTACTCAATCTCTGCTCATACGACAATCCCACCATCCCAGGGATCAGTCTGGTGAACCTTCATTGCACTCCCTCTATGGCAAGTATATCCTTTCTTAGGTAAGGAGACCAAAATTGTACACAATACTCCAGGTGTGGTCTCATCAAGGTCCTTTATAATTGCAGTAAGACATCTTTACTCCTGTACTCAAATCCTCTTGTAATAAAGGCCAATATACCATTTGCCTCCCTAATTGCTTGCTGCACCTGCATGTTAACTTTCAGTGACTCATGTACAAGGTCACCCAGGTCCCTTTGAACATCAACATTTCCCAATCTCTCACCATTTAAAAAATACTCTGCATTTCTGTTTTTCCCACCAAAAGTGGATAACTTCACATTTTTCCACATTATATTCCATCTGCCATGTTCTTACCCACTCACTTAGCCTGTCTATATCCCCTTGAAGCCTCTTTGCATCCTCCTCACAACTCACATTCCCACCTAGTTTTGTGTCATCAGCAAACTTGGAAATATTACATTTGGTTCCCTCATCCAAGTCATTGATATAGATTGTGAATAGCTGGGGCCCAAGCACTGATCCCTGCGGTACCCCACTAGTCACAGTCTGCCAACCTGAAAAAGACCCATTTATTCCTACTCTCTGTTTTCTGTCTGTTAACCAATTCTCAATCCATGCCAGTATATTCCCCCAATTCCATGTGCTTTAACTTTGTTCACCAACCTTCCGTGTGGGACCTTATTGAAAGCCTTCTGAAAATCCAAATACACCACATCCACTGGTTCCCCCATCTATTCTACTAGTTACATCCTCAAAGAACTCCAATAGGTTTGTCAAACATGATTTCCATTTAATAAATCCATGTTGACTCTGTCAAATCCGATTATTATTTTCTAAGTGTCACAGTGCTAACACTTCCGAGTTCAAAGAACACACAGCGCCGACATTCCGAGTTCAGAGAACGCACAGCGCCGACACTCCCGAGTTCAGGGAACGCACAGCGCCGACACGCCCGGGTTCAGGGAACGCACAGCACCGACACGCCCGGTTTCAGAGAGCGCACAGCGCCGACAATCCCGTGTTCAGAGAACGCACAGCGCCGACACTCCCGAGTTCAGAGAACGCACAGCGCCGACACTCCCGAGTTCAGGGAACGCACAGCGCCGACACGCCCGGGTTCAGGGAACGCACAGCGCCGACACGCCCGGTGTCAGAGAGCGCACAGCGCCGACAATCCCGTGTTCAGAGAACGCACAGCGCCGACACTCCCGGGTTCAGGGAACGCACAGCGCCGACACGCCCGGTTTCAGAGAGCGCACAGCGCCGACAATCCCGTGTTCAGAGAACGCACAGCACCGAGACTCCTGGTTTCAGAGAACGCACAGCGCCGAGACTCCCGATTTCAGAGAACGCACAGCGCCGAGACTCCCGTGTTCAGAGAACGCACAGCGCCGAGACTCCCGATTTCAGAGAACGCACAGCGCCGAGACTCCCGATTTCAGAGAACGCACAGCGCCGAGACTCCCGTGTTCAGAGAACGCACAGCGCCGAGACTCCCGATTTCAGAGAACGCACAGTGCCGACACTCCCGAGTTCAGAGAACGCACAGCGCCGAGACTCCCGATTTCAGAGAACGCACAGCGCCGAGACTCCCGTGTTCAGAGAACGCACAGCGCCGAGACTCCCGAGTTCAGAGAACGCACAGCGCCGACACTCCCGGCTTCAGAGAACGCACAGCGCCGACACTCCCGGGTTCAGAGAACGCACTGCGCCGACACTCCCCTGTTCAGAGAACGCACAGCGCCGAGACTCCCGGTTTCAGAGAACGCACAGCGCCGAGACTCCCGAGTTCAGAGAACGCAGATCGCCGACACTCCCGAGTTCAGGGAACGCACAGCGCCGACACTCCCGAGTTCAGAGAACGCACAGCGCCGACACTCCCGAGTTCAGAGAACGCACAGCGCCGAGACTCCCGGTTTCAGAGAACGCACAGCGCCGAGA
Organism: Heptranchias perlo; assembly: GCF_035084215.1. NCBI lineage: Eukaryota > Metazoa > Chordata > Chondrichthyes > Hexanchiformes > Hexanchidae > Heptranchias > Heptranchias perlo. The sequence continues at coordinate 37,975,158 of NC_090353.1, forward strand.
CTCCCGAGTTCAGAGAACGCACAGCGCCGACACTCCCGAGTTCAGAGAACGCACAGCGCCGACAATCCCGAGTTCAGGGAACGCACAGCGCTGACACTCCCGGGTGGACAGAACGCACAGCGCCGAGACTCCCGAGTTCAGGGAACGCACAGCGCCGACACTCCCGAGTTCAGAGAACGCACAGCGCCGACACTCCCGGGTTCACAGAACGCACAGCGCCGAGACTCCCGAGTTCAGGGAACGCACAGCGCCGAGACTCCCGAGTTCAGAGAACGCACAGCGACGACACTCCCGAGTTCAGAGAACGCACAGCGACGAGACTCCCGAGTTCAGGGAACGCACAGCGGCGAGACTCCCGAGTTCAGAGAACGCACAGCGCCGACACTCCCGGCTTCAGAGAACGCACAGCGCCGACACTCCCGGGTTCAGAGAACGCACAGCGCCGACAATCCCGTGTTCAGAGAACGCACAGCGCCGAGACTCCCGGTTTCAGAGAACGCACAGCGCCGACACTCCTGGGTTCAGAGAACGCACAGCGCCGAGACTCCCGAGTTCAGAGAACGCACAGCGCCGAGACTCCCGAGTTCAGAGAACGCAGATCGCCGACACTCCCGAGTTCAGAGAACGCACAGCGCCGACACTACCGAGTTCAGAGAATGCAGATCGCCGACACTCCCGAGTTCAGGGAACGCACAGCGCCGAGACTCCCGAGTTCAGAGAACGCACAGCGCCGACACTCCCGAGTTCAGAGAACGCACAGCGCCGAGACTCCCGATTTCAGAGAACGCACAGCGCCGACACTCCCGAGTTCAGAGAACGCACAGCGCCGAGACTCCCGAGGTCAGAGAACGCACAGCGCCGACACTCCCGGGTTCAGAGAACGCACAGCGCCGACACTCCCGGGTTCAGAGAACGCACAGCGCCGAGACTCCCGAGTTCAGAGAACGCACAGCGCCAAGACTCCCGAGTTCAGAGAACGCACAGCGCCGAGACTCCCGAGTTCAGGGAACGCACAGCGCCGAAACTCTCGGGTTCAGGCAACGCACAGCGCCGACACTCCCGAGGTCACAGAACGCACAGCGCCGACACTCCCGGGTTCAGAGAACGCACAGCGCCGAGACTCCCGAGTTCAGAGAACGCACAGCGCCGAGACTCCCGAGTTCAGAGAACGCACAGCGCCGAGACTCCCGAGTTCAGAGAACGCACAGCGCCGAGACTCCCGAGTTCAGGGAACGCACAGCGCCGACACTCCCGGGTTCAGAGAACGCACAGCGCCGAGACTCCCGAGTTCAGAGAACGCACAGCGCCGAGACTCCCGAGTTCAGAGAACGCACAGCGCCGACACTCCCGGGTTCAGGGAACGCACAGCGCCGAGACTCCCGAGTTCAGAGAACGCACAGCGACGACACTCCCGAGTTCAGAGAACGCACAGCGCCGACACTCCCGAGTTCAGAGAACGCACAGCGCCGACACTCCCGAGTTCAGGGGACGCACAGCGCCGACAATCCCGTGTTTAGAGAACGCACAGCGCCGACAATCCCGTGTTCAGAGAACGCACAGCGCCGACACTCCCGGTTTCAGAAGACGCACAGCGCCGACAATCCCGAGTTCGGAGAACGCACAGCGCCGACACTCCCGGTTTCAGAGAACGCACAGCGCCGACAATCCCGTGTTCAGAGAACGCACAGCGCCGAAACTCCCGGTTTCAGAGAACGCACAGCGCCGAGACTCCCGAGTTCAGGGAACGCACAGCGCCGACATTCCGAGTTCAGGGATCGCACAGCGCCGACACTCCCGGGTTCAGAGAACGCACAGCGCCGACACTCCCGGGTTCAGAGAACGCACAGCGCCGAGACTCCCGGGTTCAGAGAACGCACAGCGCCGACACTCCCGAGTTCAGAGAACGCACAGCGCCGACACTCCCGAGGTCAGAGAACGCACAGCGCCGAGACTCCCGAGTTCAGAGAACGCACAGCGCCGACACTCCCGAGGTCAGAGAACGCACAGCGCCGACACTCCCGAGGTCAGAGAACGCACAGCGCCGAGACTCCCGAGTTCAGAGAACGCACAGCGCCGACACTCCCGGGTTCAGGGAACGCACAGCGCCGAGACTCCCGAGTTCAGAGAACGCACAGCGCCGACACTCCTGGGTTCAGAGAACGCACAGCGCCGAGACTCCCGAGTTCAGAGAACGCACAGCGCCGACACTCCCGAGTTCAGAGAACGCACAGCGCCGAGACTCCCGAGGTCAGAGAACGCACAGCGCCGAGACTCCCGAGTTCAGAAAACGCACAGCGCCGACATTCCGAGGTCACAGAACGGAGAGCGCCGACACTCCCGAGGTCAGAGAACGCACAGCGCCGAGACTCCCAAGTTCAGGGAACGCACAGCGCCGACACTCCCGAGTACAGGGAACGCACAGCGCCGAGACGCCCGTGTTCAGAGAACGCACAGCGCCGAGACTCCCGAGTTCACGGAACGCACAGCGCTGAGACTCCCGAGTTCAGAGAACGCACAGCGACGACACTCCCGAGTTCAGAGAACGCACAGCGCCGAGACTCCCGAGTTCACGGAACGCACAGCGCCGAGACTCCCGAGTTCAGAGAACGCACAGCGCCGACACTCCCGGGTTCAGAGAACGCAGAGCGCCGACACTCCCGAGGTCAGAGAACGCACAGCGCCGACACTCCCGGGTTCAGAAAACGCACAGCGCCGACATTCCGAGGTCACAGAACGCACAGCGCCGACACTCCCGAGATCAGAGAACGCACAGCGCCGACACTCCCGAGATCAGAGAACGCACAGCGCCGACACTCCCGAGTTCAGGGAACGCACAGCGCCGCGCCGACACTTCCGGGTTCAGAGAACGCACAGCGCCGACACTCCCGAGTTCAGGGAACGCACAGCGCCGAGACTCCCGGGTTCAGGGAACGCACAGCGCCGACACTCCCGTGTTCAGAGAACGCACAGCGCCGACATTCCCGGGTTCAGAGAACGCACAGCGCCGAAATTCCGAGTTCAGAGAACGCACAGCGTCGAGACTCCCGTCTTCAGGGAACGCACAGCGCCGACACTCCCGGGTTCAGAGAGCGCACAGCGCCGACACTCCCGAGTTCAGAGAACGCACAGCGCCGAGACTCCCGAGTTCAGAGAACGCACAGCGCCGAGACTCCCGAGTTCAGAGAACGCAGATCGCCGAGACTCCCGAGTTCTGCGAACGCACAGTGCTGAGACTCCCGAGTTCAGGGAACGCACAGCGCCGACACTCCCGTGTTCAGAGAACGCACAGCGCCGACACTCCTGAGTTCAGGGAACGCACAGCGCCGAGACTCCCGGGTTCAGGGAACGCACAGCGCCGAGACTCCCGGGTTCAGGGAACGCACAGCGCCGACATTCCCGGGTTCAGAGAACGCACAGCGCCGAAATTCCGAGTTCAGAGAACGCACAGCTCCGAAATTCCGAGTTCAGAGAACGCACAGCGTCGAGACTCCCGTCTTCAGGGAACGCACAGCGCCGACACTCCCGGGTTCAGAGAACGAGTTCGATCAATCAGATTGGTGGCAGGTCAGAAGATTGGACAGAATATAACAAACAGCAAAGAATGACTAAAAGAATAATATGGAGGGGGAGATTAGAGTACGAGAGAAAGCTCGCGAGAAATATTAAAACAATAGTCAGAGTTTCTGCAGGTTTTTTAAAAGGAAAAGAGTTGGTAAAGTGAGCGTTGGTCCTTTGGAGAGAGAGTCTGGGGTCTGTAAACATTGGCTCAGGCCCCGGGGATTTACAAACAGATATTTTGTGACTTTTGTATTTTAACATTTTTCTGCTGAAAAAAACAGCATCCTGTTTGAAAAGTGGGTGCTGCCCAGGGGTGTGTGATGGACGAGGGATTCCAACCAGACCCCTAAGCCAATTTAGGGAAATGTCCGTGCGGACAGAGTTCCTCTGGGAACACGATGAGCCAGGAAGGCCAATGCAGACCGTCATTGGCAGGAGATGGAGACACCGTTGTGAATCAATGTTAAACCACTTCACCCAGGACCAGGTGCAAAGTGAAACCCACTGTCAGCCATTCCCACCTTTGCCTCGATGAGGTATCCCCGAAGGGCGGGAAACCAAACAAAGGAGGACCATCAAAATCCCCGACTGGTTGGAAGCAAAAGGACGTCACTGTAAGATTACTGAGTACACAAAAACCAGCACCGCAGGGAAAGGAACGTTTCATTTTTTTGGCGCAAAGAAGTTTGGAACTTTGGGGATAAAAGAGGAGGCAGTTTTGGGACTTTTCGCTCTCTTGCTTCCTCGCCTGCTCTCGTCTTCACTTGTCCTCACCTTCACAACAAGAACCAAGCAGCCTGCCTCGGGCGGAGAGAAGAAACCACCACGAGAAGCAGAGCCTCACTCTTCAACTGTGTGGACAGACCTCAGACTGAGACTTGGACACTGCGTCGGCGGTCCAGAATCAGGAGACACGTTTTCTACAAGGGGCAGCAGCGAGACAGTCAGGGGACAATCGGGGTGAGCATTGTCCAAGTCCACATCCTTAAGACCACCGGTATTGTATGAAGGGATGTTGTGTGTTCCCAACCAAGCCATGGGGTTTAGTGGGACGGTTCTGTGGGTGGGGTGTAGCCTATACTCTACTCTGGGGAGTGACAGAGTGAACTGTATTGCCTTACGCCACTGTCTTTTTGATATATTGAAGACGGCGGTGTGTGTTAACTTTAATAAACGCAGTACGATTGAGTCCGAAAAACTTGTCCGTGAGTCAGTTCTGTTCACCGTAATTCCCGTTGTCTAGAACTGTGTAAGGGGGGAGGTGATTCGAACCACCGAGGCAAACCACTTACAGATCAGGCGACTGTGGCAGGACGACGGTTGTGTGAACAGAATCATGGAAAGTTTAGAGGACGAGAGATCTGCAATGGGGGACAGAATTTCCTCCTCTGTGTTTAACAAGGTTAATGTATCTCAGCAGTGGGTGCGGGAGATGTTGCGTTCTGACAGTCCTCAGGATCGGGCTGCGAAGTGGACAGGGAGCAAGGAGCATAAAAGGTCCAAAGAAAAGGCAATTTGGCTCCTGTGCCGGCAGAAACAGGTCCAGCCGCTCAGGGAGCAGGTTGGAAAGCTGCAGGCCGAGCTCAAGGAGTCAGAAGAAAAGTCAGATGAGAGGGGGATAGTGAGTAACAGGTTGGGAGAGGAATTGCACGAGGAAAGGCAGGAAAGATGTGCACAAGAAGAAACCTCCCGTAACACCAGGGAGTACCTGCAGGGCCAGGTCACCGAGGACCAGCTCAATGAACAGGCTGTAAGGGAAGGACATACTCGTTTAACGGATGAAGTTGACGGGTTGGAGGGTCAGCTGAAAGACATGAGAATAGCCTACAGGGTGGCCAGAAGCAGGGGGAACGAGGATTTAAACCACGGACCCGGCGAGGAAAAGATCCACAGTTTAAAACAGGCCCTGTCCAAAGCCAGAGGGATGGTTAGCTTAGTTACCCCGGGGGAAGCTCGGGTGGACCGGGAAAACGAGGGACTGGAGACTGAGGATTGGGTCCGGGATCGGGAGGCCCGGCCGGCGTCGGAAGCACCACCGGGACCGATGTGATCTCTGCGGCAGCAAAAGTAACGGTCCACCCGCACCAGACGGTGCGCAGGGTCCGCTGCAGAGCGATTACCTGGTCTCATTCACCACCCCATAACTGCAGGCTATAATAGCGAGCGTGCCCAAGCTCAAGAAGGAAGGGGACCCCTCCGTTCACTTCATGGAAGTAGAGCAAGTCGGGGGGATCAATGGGTGTAGTGAGGGAGAGGTTCACAAGCTGTTACTGTTTTCCCTGGACGGACAGTTGTACCAGGCCCTGTCCGTAGCCACTAGGCCGGGACAGGGAACCACGGAAGGTTTAAAGGAAGAAATCCTGAGAGCCATGGGGCATACCCAGGGTAGTCCGTTCCCTCGAGTGGAGAGAACGCTGCAGCTGGTGGGCGAAGCACCACAGGTATTCGCAGACAGGCTATGGCCTGTATACGAAAAGGCCATGGGTGGGGTGCTGGACAGACTACAGTTGCAAGGGGAGCCCAGGACTCACTGGCTCAGGACCCTCGTGGCAAACAGTTTGCCAAAAGTAAGGGCTAAGGCAGAATCCTGGTTTGACTCCGAGGACCTCGCGAATATGGAGGCCAGCGCGCTCCGTAAGATGAACCTGACCTTTAAGGCCGGTTCAGGGGAGGAGGTCAAACCAAAGGGGAGGGTCCATGAAATGAAAGCCAGTGAGAGTAATAGGAAGGAATGGTGACAGGAAGGGGTTAGTATTAACAAGTCCAGGACATGTTTCAGTGTGGGAAGACGGGACACTGGAGGCAAGAGTGCCCGGCCCAGAAGAAAGGGCCAGGCGAGGGGAACCTCCAATGCAGAGGCCACAAGCCGTCGAAGCGAAGGGGGCAACCGGTGATCCATTTGACGTTCTGGTAACCGCCCTGTGCACGGTTTTTGTGCAGGAGAAAGGGAGGGTAGACGCTGCCGTGAGCAGTGTGATCCTGACCGCTCCCGTACGCCCATCACCCTGACCAGCGCCCGCCCAGCCTGAGGACCTCTGACCGCTCCCGTACGCCCATCACCCTGACCAGCGCCCGCCCAGCCTGAGGACCTGTGTCCACTCACGTACGATGAGTGGGGTGGACCTTGTGTGAAGATGGGGGTGGGGAAGGTTAAGGGGGAATATTTGGTGGATACCAGGACTTCTATCATGGTCGTCCACGCAAATAACCCGACCACTTTGCCCTGGTCTAGCGGGGTCCCCTTCAGTCTGGTGGGGTTCACTGGGAATGAACAGGCTGGGGTGATTTCAAAACCGCACCAGGTGGAAATGCCCTAATGTCCTAATAAAATGGGAACAGCCAGGGTCAGGAGTCCTAGGGGCCGACTTCATGTTAGCCCACCGGATAATAGTGGATTTGAGGAATCACTGCCTTTCGGGATCAGTGGGTTCGGATAAGGAAAGGGAAGTCATAGTAATCCCAAAGGATGGGGACGGAAGGGGTAGCGGGTGCACAGTGAAGCCCAAGGGGAGTTACGACCCGGAACTTTTGGTCAGTAACACCCCAGGCTGGTATCAGGCGAACGTGCAGGACGACCTCACCACATTCACCACCCACAAACACAACAGTGGCAGGGTGACAGGGGTAGAAGTCAGGGCCCAGGGGGACCCCATGTCACAGCCACAGAAACAGTACAGTTTCCCCAGAGAGGCAGAAGCCGACTCAGAGACAGCGCTGGGATCCCTCCTAGAACAGGGGGTGCTGAGACCGAGAGCCACCCACGTAAACTCACCACTTTATCGGTTAAGAAGCCCGACCAGTCGGGGAGAGTCACCGTGGACTATCGTGTGTTCAATAAAAATATCCCAGCCTGTGGGCCCACGGTCGGGGCTATCGCTGACCTCATAGGGAGCATTCCAGTGACCGCTACCACTGTCACGGTGCTCGATATCTCCAGTGGGTCCTGGACGATTCCCCTTAAACGGGACGACCAGTACAAATTTGCATTTACTTTTAAAGGGCGACAGTGCACTGGACACGCCCTCCCAGGGCTTTCAGAACAGCCCTTTTATATTCCACCAGTGTATTTAAAAGCTTTCTGCAGACCTCAGCAGTTTGTCCAATACATGGACGACTTTGCTTTTGTTCTCTGCCGAGGGGGAGGAGACCAGACCATTGCTGCTCGAGCTGCTGCATGGGACAGGGTGTAAAGTGAACCCAAAGAAAGCTCAGATTGGTCGGGAGGAAGTCAAATTCCTTGGGCTGAGTGTAAAGGCCGGGGAGGGGGCCATAGATGAGGCAAAAAGAAAGGCAGTGCGGGAGTTACCGGCCCCCAAAAGTGTGACGGGGGTAAGGTCTTTTCTGGGACTCACTGCAGAGACTTTATTGAGGGTTACGCAGCCTCAGCAGCCCCTCTGCTTCGCCTCCTCAGCGAGGGAGTGGGACCAGAGCTGCGAGGAAGTGTTTACTCACCTTAAAGAGGATCTGCAGACGGCACCCTGGGGGCCATAAATGGTGGGGGGGAATTCTTATTGGAGGTAGCAGCCAGCGGGGACAGTCTGAGAGCAGTGCTGCTCCAGGAGTGGCCCGGCAGGCTGCACCCCGTGGTCTACACCTCAAGGGTTCTCACCGATGTGGAACGGGGATTCTCCAATTGCAAACGGCATCTCCCGGCCATGCACTGGGCCGTAAAATGCTCCCAGCTCTTTACGGGATCATCCCCGATAACTTTACCCTCACCACACCCCCACAGGTGTTGTGAGACGGGAGGATAAAGGATGGGACAGTGAGCAGTGCCCGTATTGCTCGCTCGACTTTATTGCTCTCGCAGATGAATCTGAGAGTACAGGGTTTGACGGAGCCCAAGTTGGCCGTAAACCTGATCGACCCAAGGACGGCCCACTAGTGTCACCGCGGTGGAAGGGGTGTGGGACGTAGACGTGGGATTCGGGGCCGGGATACACCCGATGGGTTGGGAGATTTACGTAGACGGGTCCAGTTCGGTTGTGGACGGGGAGCGTCTCACCGGGTGCGGGATTTATGACCCTACGGCCAGTATAGCGAAGGCCATTAAACTCCCCGGCACCCTGAGCTCTCAGCACGTTGAACTGTCGGCGGTGGCGTCCGTGGTTCCCCACCCCGTATACCATCTGCTCAGATTCCATGTTTGCGTGTAATTCGTGCACCGAGTACCTGGCCACCTGGGCCCGGCACGGTTTTAAATCCGCAGGTGGGAAGCCCTTAGCAACAGCACCGTTGCTAGGGTGAATCCTAGAGGTCACGGGCACAAAGGGGGATCATTCCATCCACAGGGTCAAGGCCCAGAGGGGACGGTGACCAAAGGGCAGACGGGTTGGCCAAGCAGGGGGCCAGGGAAGGAGAGTTCGGGGATCCTTACGAAGCAGGCCCTGTAGCAGCAATCGGGGACAAGGGAGGAACACAGGGGGTCGCAGCAATCGGGGACAAGGGAGGAACACAGGGGGTCGCAGCAATCGGGGACAAGGGAGGAACACAGGGGGTCGCATTGGCCCTGGACTTAAAACAAGTCCAAGAACAGGGCCCAGTCCTTAGGGCCATCCTGGGGAAGAAAGGCAAGAGTGAGCAGGTGGAGGGTCCGTTCGGGGCAAGGGACATAACCGTTAAAGAAGGGATGTTGTTCGAAGGGGGTCGGTGGATCGTTCCCGAGCTGCACCGGAGGGAATTCCTCCAGTTGGCCCACGGGGGCCCAGGAGCAGGACACCAAGGGCCGGAAACTACCTGGCAGAGGGTAGAGCAGGCAGGGTGGTGGCCGCAAGTCAGGGAGGATGTCCGTGACTTTTGCGCGGACAGCCTGGTGCGAGCAGCCAACAACCCCGATCCCCAGAGTAGGAAAATCCCTATGGGACACACCAGGAGGGTAGAGGGACCATGGCAGTCCCTGCAGCTCGATCACATCGGACCACTGCCCACGACTAAGGGAGGCAATAAATACGGCCTGGTCCTGGTGGACGTGTTCTCAAAGTGGGTGGAAGCCTTCCCTTGCCGAGCAGCCACAGCATTGGCAACGGCAAGAATTTTGGTAAAGGAAGTGTTCTCCCGGTGGGGACTGCCCCAGGTCATGGAGTCCGACCAAGGGAGTCATTTTACGGGGCAGGTGACGCAGGTCACCTTAAAACTGTTGGGAATACATGGGAAGTGGGATGAGGCCCACAATCCCCAGTCATCGGGAATTGTGGAGCGTATGAGCCGGACACTGAAGGAAAGGCTGAGGAAGGAGATCAGCCCGTTCCCGCAGGGATGGGATGAGGTCTGGCCTCTAGTCTTTAATGGGTGTCCGGTCCAGCCCCTCCAGGAGCACAGGGCATTCCCCACATGAGCTCATGACCGGGAGGGTCACGCGGACCCTCACCCATGTTCTGGCCCCGGTCCTCACTGAAGCCCAAGTCAGGGAAGTGAACCGAGACAAGTTTGTGCAGAATCTGTACGAGCGGCTAAAACAGGTTGATTGGCAGGCGGCCAGTGACATGGGGAGTCAACACCAGATCAACCGGCTGCTGCTCGAGCCCCAGAGAACCTACGAGTGGAAAGTGGGAGACCAGGTAATGGTACGGGATTATGCCCAGGGTAGGGGCATTCGAGCCACTATACATGGGGCCGTACAGTATCGTGGACAAAGCACGTCCCATGGTGTTCGCGGTTAAACTCCCAAAACGCACAAAGTGTTTCCATATCAACCGGTGCGAGCTGTTTATCCCGGGGGAGACAGTAACGAAAGTAAGAAGACGCCAAGGCACAGTCATGAGCACGGTGATCGGGGGTCTCCCTCCCATGGTTTGGGACGACAATGACCCAATGGCCGGGGCAGTAAGGAGGAGCGGTCGGATCCCACGGCCGAGGGCACTGTGGACGCCTCTGTACACACCGGCCATGAACCGAAAAGGGCCCCGGCAGCACGGGAGGTTCTGGACATAGTTTTACTGATGTAAATAACGAAGCCGGACCTTGTGGAGGTCAGACCCTCTCACAGCAAAGGATTGTTGCTTTTGTTTTATAGGAGGCCGAGGATGGAGTGGAGACGGCCCTGAGACTGAGCGTGATCTCGATGTTGGCCGGGAAGGGAGGTAGGAGGGGGGTCCCGGGCGGGAGGTCCCTATTTCCACGAGGGAAGGTGGTCAGGGGTCGAATTGAACGAGATGTTCCAGCCACTCTGGGTTCACACTCGGGGAGACTTTCATCCCCTGTCCCCAGATGGAGATTATGGCCACACGGGTTGGGGTGACCGAGGGCCAGCGCGTGTGGGGCTTGAGATGTGAGGGACACAGTCCCTTGGGACGGTGATGGTGGTTGAGGAAGCTGGACCAGGCCAAGGGAAACAGATCCACGGACTGGGAGAGACTGGGGGACGAGACGTACCGACAGATTACGGGGATATAGGGGGTGTGGAAGTGCCCTGGAACTAGTGGTGGAAGGAGGAGCAGGGCATTTCCGTGTTAGTGTGGAGGTCGGGACGGACCTGCCCCCGGGGGTGTGTCGATTGCCTTTTTGCGGCAATGGCAGGATTCCGGGGCCGGGATCGAATGGGATCAGAGTTCTGCCTCCTGAGTGATCCCAGATCCTCCCAACACGATAAACGCCACAGAACTTGTAGCACGGGCGAGGGAGCCCCTGCCCACAGCCCCACGGGCGAGGGAGCCCCTGCCCAGAGCCCCACGGGCGAGGGAGCCCCTGCCCAGAGCCCCATGGGCGAGGGAGCCCCTGCCCACAGCCCCATGGGCGAGGGAGCCCCTGCCCAGAGCCCCACGGGCGAGGGAGCCCCTGCCCACAGCCCCACGGGCGAGGGAGCCCCTGCCCACAGCCCCACGGGCGAGGGAGCCCCTGCCCACAGCCCCACGGGCGAGGGAGCCCCTGCCCACAGCCCCACGGGCGAGGGAGCCCCTGCCCACAGCCCCACGGGCGAGGGAGCCCCTGCCCACAGCCCCACGGGCGAGGGAGCCCCTGCCCAGAGCCCCACGGGCGAGGGAGCCCCTGCCCAGAGCCCCACGGGCGAGGGAGCCCCTGCCCAGAGCCCCACGGGCGAGGGAGCCCCTGCCCAGAGCCCCACGGGCGAGGGAGCCCCTGCCCACAGCCCCACGGGTACAGGGGACAGAGGCCAGGAGTCCCACCACCACACTGGGCCCAGGGAATGGTTTTGTTTCAGTCCCCATCGGGAAGGTTATATTCCAGGGGGTGGTCACTTTAACTGATATTTTATACTTTAATTTAAATAAAATTTACAGAATTTTATACTTTAAACTGAATTAAAATTCTCCAACTGCCATGGTGCGATTTGAAATCACATTCTCTGGATTATTGGTCTAGTAACGTAACCAATACACTCCCAGGACTTCACCCTCACACATTACCACTGTTGCAAGCCGCACACCCACAACTCAAAGGTCACACACACTGGCAGCTATTCAACCATGATAGCCACATCACCCAAACATCTTGCAGGACACTCACCGACACACGTCCCGCTTTCTGGCAGGAGAAGGTGGTTCATAACAGGAGGCAGCGAGTGGCAGTGGCTCCGTGGAACGTGAACCTGCCGTCCTCTCTCAGGGTGAGAGCACTCCTGTCCCACCCCTGCCACTCCGCCAGTGCCCTTGCTGTTGTCTGTCGGCTAGTCGGCCCATTCCCTGTAGAGTATTGAAACTTTATTATCGGAAGATAGGAACAGGAGAAGGCTATTCAGCCCCTCGAGCCTGTTCCGCCATTCAGTGAGATCACAGCTTCATACCATTGGTTAACAAAAATCTATGGGTCTCAGATTTAAAATTAACAATTGAGCTAGCATCAACTGCTGTTTTCAGAAAAGAATTCCAAACTTCTCCCACCCTTTGTGTGTAGAAGTGTTTCCTGACTTCAGTCCTTCAAGTCCTGGCTGTAAATGTTAGGCTCTGTCCCCTGGTCCTAGTATTCAAGTATAGGAGACCTCCAAAAACAGGTACAAATGCATCAGCAGCTAGAAGTAATAATCCAGCCACTAACCTGTAAATCCTGCATGGTCCCTTTAAATAGCACTGGTGGGGGGTCCTCCATGCCATTTACGACCTGTTCAGCTGTGCGAGGTTAAGCTGTACATTGGCTGGAGCGTGGAATTCCAATATAGCAGCGGTCCCTTTAAATCAGCATTGCACGCTAATCTATGTCATAATCTCCCTATTTACATGCTGCTAGCGTTCTTTAGGTGTGGGTCCGCAGCCACCTTTACCAAGATGGCGTCCTGCGCACGGCATGCGGGGAGTCTCGGACACCATTTTTGGGGCTTACGAGTCCGTGTAGCGCCTGCTCAACAGGCACTGCGCGGCCCAATTTAGACCCAAAACTCTTAACTCCTTTTGCTTCCTTCCTCTTACAATTTACATAACACATTCTACAGATTATAGAATCATACAACACAGAAGACCATTGGGCCCATCGTGCCTGTGCTGGCTCTGTGAAAGAGCTGTCCAATTAGTCCCATTCCCCCGCTCTTTCCCCAGAGCCCTGTAATTTTTCCCTTCAAGTATTTATCCAATTCCCTTTCAGGCAGTGAATTCCAGATCAGAACAACTCGCTGCGTAAAAAAAACTCTCCTCATTTCCTCTCTGGTTCTTTTACCAAACCCCCAAACTCCTTTTCGATGCCTAAATGACTGCAATCAATGTGTATTAGGAGATTTTGTTACAATAAACACAATCAGGGCTGGGTGGGAGTGGGGAGTGTTGGGGGGGGAAGTGGGGGGGTTGAGGGGGCCGGGAAGGTCCAGGTGACCCCTACACCACCACGTTCTCCCTCCAGTTGACAAGACCCCCCCCCCCCCCATCCCAAGCAAGAAATTGCCTTGGTGTTGCCCACAGAAGTCCGTGCCTCCGAGACGCTGAGCAGTGCGGACAAGGTACAAAAGGCTGCGAGCAGGAATCCTTCCCCTTCCGGCAGCCTCAACAGTGGGGCCTTTGTCAGACAGACGCCCCTTTCTCCCTTGGCAGCTGCTGAGAGAAGAGATGGAAGGTGGCACAGGCCGTGCCCTCGCAGGGGGCCGATCAACCCTCACACACAACACCCAGGCGATGCTTGAATGCCATAGGTCACTGCGAGCAGTTCCCACTCAATTCAGTTGCTTTAAGTAAAGTAGAATCAGGGAGCACTGGCTCATTAGTGAAAGGTAAATTTCGGACTGACGGAGGTGACGATAATCCATCCAATAACCAGCTGGCTGATGTGACGGAGGACTCTAGGGATGGATGAGCTCATCGATATTTATCTTGTGATTAACTGCACTGATCACAATAAACCTTTTGCTCAATCTGATAAAGGCAATTAAACACTAGCTCAGGAGTTCGACCCCTTGCCTCTGAGGCTGAAGTTGTGGTTTTAAACCCAGGACATGAGCTTTCAGTGCAGTGCTGAGGGAGTGCTGCATTGTTGGAGACACACGGGGTAAATTTCTGTGCTGGATCTCCTGCTCATCTGTCGTAACTTCTGCAGAAACCCCGGAATAATGGTGTAAACGGTCGTCACGTTGTTTTTCCAGAGTTTCCGCGGCTCTTCTGCTGAAGTTTCTGCGGCAGAACGGGAGAATCCCCATGGGAATTCACCCCACAGTCTCTTTAATGAGACTTTAAACCGAGGCCCTGTCTGTTCAGGTGGACAGATAAGATCCCATGGCACTACCCAAAAAGAGCAGAGCTCTCCTGGTTTCCTGGCCATCATTCAGCCCTTGCTGTGCCCTAATAGCTTGCCTCATTATCCTACACAACAGTGACTGCCCCTTAAAAGTAGTTCATTGGTTGTGAAGCACTTTCGATGTTTAGAGGACGTTAAAGTCACTATATAAATGCAAATTATTTCTTTCCTTCTATTTCTGAAGTTGTGGTTGCCGGTTGAACTAACCCTGTCTGTTTGTACATGGAGATCGAGTCTGAAGGAAACAGAGAATGTCATAAACCACCCAGTTCCTTTTCAATTCTCCAGTTTTTTTGAAGAGGTGACTAAAGTAGTGGAGAGGGGAATGTCAATGGACTTCCAGAAGGCATTTGATAAAGTCCCTCGTAAGAGACTGTTAGCTAAGATAGAAGCCCATGGAATGGAGGGCAAATTATTGACCTGGTTAGGAGATTGGCTGAGCGACAGGAGACAGAGAGTCAGGATAATGGGCAGGTACTCACATTGGCAGGAAGTGACTCGTGGAGTCCCGCAGGGATTGGTGTCGGGGCCTCAATTATTCACAATATTTATTAACGACTTAGATGACGGGATAGAGAGCCACATATCCAAGTTTGCCAATGACACAAAGATAGGCAGCATTGTAAGCAGTGTAGATGGAAGCAGAAAATTACAGAGCGATATTAATAGATTAAGTGAATGGGCAAAACTATGGCAAATGGATTTCAATGTGGGCAAGTGTGAGGTCATCCACTTTGGACCTAAAAAGGATCAGAGTACTTTCTAAATGGTGAAAAGCTCGAAACAGCAGAGGTCCAAAGAGACTTAGGGCTCAATTTTAGGGGGAATTGGGGGTGGGGGGCTCCGAAAATCACGGAAGTCCCGGCAATTAAAGCCGGCGGGATGACAGTTAAAGAGGCAAATGTACCTCATTGAGGTGTTTAAGGCACTTTACCTGTGAGAGAGGAAGTGATTGTAACAATTTTTAACTTGCCTGGGCGGCTTGTCCAACGCGAGTGATTCATGCCTGGTGAAAGCAGGAGTGGAGTGGCCCGATCAGGGAAAAAGAAACTAAATAAATTACATCAAAAACCAGAGAAGGAAGTTAAAACACAAAATCGACTGATCTTTCCATCCTGCTCCGATGTCCGAAGTCTCCCTCTTCACCTCCCCCCGATCTTCCTCTCCCCCCGATCTTCCCCTCCCCCCGATCTTCCTCTCCCCCCGATCTTCACCTCCCCCCGATCTTCCTCTCCCCCGATCTTCCTCTCCCCCCGATCTTCCTCTCCCCTGATCTTCCCCTCCCCCGATCTTCCCCTCCCCCTGATCTTCCCCCCAATCTTCCCCCCCCCCGATCTTCCCCTCCCCCCGATCTACCCCTCCCCCCGATCTTCCCCCTCCCCCCCGATCTCCCCCCGATCTTCCCCTCTCCCCCCCGATCTTCCCCTCCCCACGATCTACCCCTCCCCCCGATCTTCCCCTCTCCCCCCCGATCTCCCCCCGATCTTCCCCCTGATCTTCCCCTCTCCCCCCCCGATCTTCCCCTCCCCCCGATCTTCCCCTCTCCCCCCCGATCTCCCCCCGATCTTCCTCTCTCCCCCCAATCTTCCCCCTCCCCCGATCTTCCCCTCTCCCCCCCGATCTTCCCCCCTCTCCCCCCCGATCTTCCCCTTCCCCCCCCCGATCTCCCCCCCGATCTTCCCCCCTCTCCCCCCCGATCTTCCCCCCTCTCCCCCCCGATCTTCCCCCCTCCCCCCCGATCTTCCCCCCTCTCCCCCCCGATCTTCCCCCCTCTCCCCCCCCGATCTTCCCCCCTCCCCCCCCGATCTTCCCCCCTCTCCCCCCCGATCTTCCCCTCTCCCCCCCGATCTTCCCCTCCCCCCCCCCGATCTTCCTCTCTCCCCCCAATCTTCCCCCTCCCCTGATCTTCCCCTCTCCCCCCCGATCTTCCCCCCTCTCCCCCCCCGATCTTCCCCCCTCTCCCCCCCCCGATCTTCCCCCCTCTCCCCCCCCGATCTTCCCCCCTCCCCCCCCGATCTTCCCCCCTCTCCCCCCCGATCTTCCCCTCTCCCCCCCGATCTTCCCCTCCCCCCCCCCGATCTTCCTCTCTCCCCCCAATCTTCCCCCTCCCCTGATCTTCCCCTCTCCCCCCCGATCTTCCCCCCTCTCCCCCCCCGATCTTCCCCCCTCTCCCCCCCCGATCTTCCCCCCTCTCCCCCCCCGATCTTCCCCCCTCTCCCCCCCCGATCTTCCCCCCTCCCCCCCCCCCCGATCTTCCCCCCTCTCCCCCCCGATCTTCCCCCCACCCCCGATCTTCCGTTCCAGTGCTGGGTGACGTCTCACTCCCTCTCTTTCTCCCCCCGCCCCCACCCAGTGTTGCAGCTCCAGTTGGCAGCCAGCCTGTCAATCAGAGGCTGCCGGGCGCGAAACCCGGAGAGGACGTTAATTGTCAGCAATCACCGTGCGATCGCCTCGGAAACGGTAAGTTTTGTTTATTTGGGTTTGCCACGGGCACCTTCACCCCCCCCCCCAAACCCCCCCTCCCCCCCGCTGCCAACCCGCCACTGTTGCAAAATCAACCCCTTAGGAGTTCAGGTACACAGATCATTGAAGTGTCATGAACAGGTGCAGAAAATAATCAAAAAGGCTAATGGAATGCTGGCCTTCATATCTGGAGGACTAGAGTACAAGGGGGCAGAAGTTATGCTGCAGCTATACAAAACCCTGGTTAGACCGCACCTGGAGTACTGTGAGCAGTTCTGGGCACCGCACCTTCGGAAGGACATATTGGCCTTGGAGGGAGTGCAGCGTAGGTTCACTAGAATGATACCCGGACTTCAAGGGTTAAGTTACGAGGAGAGATTACACAAATTGGGGTTATATTTTCTGGAATTTAGATGATTAAGGGGTGATTTGATCAAAGTTTTCAAGATATTAAGGGAAACTGAAATGGTGGATAGAGAGAAACTATTTCCGCTGGTTGGGGAGTCTAGGACTCGGGAACATGGCCTAAAAATTAAAGCCAGGAAGTAAGGGGATAAACATCACTCCCCAAAGATCAAGATTTCACCTCTCAGACAAGGAAGAGCACCAGAAACATGAAGAGTGAGTGAAGAAAGTGGACACCAGTGGAGAACAGTTGGAAATGGTGCATGGGCTCAGGGAGATGTGCCCCTGCAGTGGAAGAACATTTCTCAGACTGGAGCTGTCTTTAATCCACTTTGGAGGAAAATGGAAAAGGTCGTATGATTTGAAAAGGAACTTGAGGTGATCAGCATCCAGTTGACAGTTTTTATGCGGCTGACAGCTGAACCATGTCAAAGGCACAAAGCAGGTAGTCGGGGCTTTTAGGTTGTTGGGAATACAGAATGACTAACACTGAGCTGAGAATAAAGAGCAAGAGTATCACAACGGTGGCTGAAACCCCCCGTGGCTCCCTCCTCACACTCCAATCCCTCTCAGATCCCCCCTCAGTACTCACAAACCCCAATACCGAATTCCCAGTGCTGCCAGATTCCAAGGCCTTCCCAATCTCTCGTAATACTAACTTGGCATAACACCCCTTCCGACTCACCATGAACAATGCCATGGAAGATCTCCTAGTTTACATAAGTCAGGTAGGTTTAAAAGTAACCAGAGAGACCAGCCGACTCCCTGAGCACTTTGTGTATGATCCCACTGTGGACCAATACAAACTGTGTGAAACTGCTACAGTCTGGACCTAATTTAGACGCTGACTCTGGATTTTCACTGCAAATTTAGCATCTTGCACCCTAAAGAGCGCAGGAGCCATGAGAAGTAATCATGGGAAGAAACGAATTGTGCCTCACAATCTACTGGAGTTCGTGAGGAGCTGAGAAAATTATTCTGGTAAAATATCAACAACAATCTTTTTCGATATGAAACACTTTAAAGTTCATTTTTTATTGATGACTCACAGATGACTGGAATAAATAAACAGAAATATATATTTAAACTAAAGCTAGCTTCAGCAAACATAATCTACAACATGTCCAAGTTCTGTACAAGTTTGCTATCTGTTTCAGAAAATTGAGATTTCAATACACCTTACAGCTCAAATGAAATGTGTAATTACTCAATGAAAATAAATCCACTGTAGGACAGGGGCCATATCTGTCTGACTTATGACACTCGTGGCAGGAAATTCACAGCTATAAATTCCTCATCGTGCACCAATCCACGAGCAACGAGTACTCTCTGCTGCCTGGCCTCAATTCCTAACTTTACAATGAAGGTCGACCAGCTATTTAAACTCAGGAAGTGATCACAGCCTGTTCTGACCCCTGTCATTACTTGACGATCGTACATTCCTAGTTGGGACGTCCTTGAGATGTTATAATGAGTCGCCCAGTTTTTCCCTCCATAACCCAAGATGCTGAGCACCCTTACTGCTGCCCTACCTAACGTCAGCTAATTCAGTACAGATTTAGGGTCCATCCTTGGAGCTTCATTATCCGAATGGCTCAAATACTCTCTGCACAAAGTTGATGAGGAACTGGGTGAAGAAATCATGGGTGAAGTCAATTCCAACATGGTGGACGGCTGTAAATTCAATTCCCTTGTTCCAACTTTCTGGAAACAGAGAACCATCTTTACCTTGTTTCTAAACTCATCAGAAATGTAGTAGTAAATGAAAGGGTCAATGCAACTGTTGAAGCTGCTGAGAGACAGGAAAGACATGTAACATGTGTGGAGTTCAGGGACCCATTGGTGCACCAGCAGCACCGTGTTACTGGGAGTGAAACACACCAGATACATAAATAGAATTAAAATAGTGATTTTTACAGCCTTTCTATACTTTGTTTCATTAACCATTAAACATTTGATTACAGAAATGTAACAAAATATAGTAATGAAGCTTGGAATGAAAAACCCTAATACAACAACAGCCAACCAATAATGGAACTGAACAATCTCATTATCCTTTAGATATACATCGTGGCACGAGGTGATTCCCAGGTCCGGGATTTCAAAGCACTGCTTCACAAAGAGAAAAGGCAAAACAAAGAGAATAACAATCACCCAAATTACAATACAAGCAACAACGGCAAACGTATTGTCCCTGAAGCGTCTAGAGATAAATGGATGGACCAGAGCGAAGTATCTGTCGATGCTGATGAAGGTGAGGAGCAGGATGGAGCAGTACATGTTCCCGTAGAAGAAGGCGGTCATTGTCCGACACAGACCCTCACCAAAGCGCCAGTCATTGCCCAGAAGGTGGTAGGAGATCTTGAAAGGCAGCATCAGGATCAGAAGGAGGTCTGTGGTCGCCAGGTTAATCAGGAAGATGGTGGACGGCTTCTTGCTTTTTGCAGCCATTATCCAAAGGGCCATTGCATTAGCAGGGAGCCCAATGACAAACACTAGGATGTAAATAGCAGGAATCAGCTTTGTGTTGATGGGACTGGTCAGTTGAGCTCTGGCCTGATCACTTAGATTAACTCCGTCAGAACTTGGCAGGGGTATTGCAGGAAGTCTTCCAACCGCTGGTACAGTTTCATCTAAAGATGTGAAGCAGATTGTTTATTCGTTTTGCTTTTTATGCTCAGTTTTCACAGCATTTGTTTTTAATTCGTTCATGGGATGTGGGCGTCGCTGGCGAGGCCGGCATTTATTGTCCATCCCTAATTGCTCTTGAGAAGGTGGTGGTGAGCCGCCTTCTTGAACTGCTGCAGTCCGTGTGGTGAAGGTTCTCCCACAGTGCTGTTGGGAAGGGAGTTCCAGGATTTTGACCCAGCGACGATGAAGGAACGGCGATATATTTCCAAGTCGGGATGGTGTGTGACTTGGAGGGGAACGTGCAGGTGGTGTTGTTCCCATGTACCTGCTGCTCTTGTCCTTCCAGGTGGTAGAGGTTGCGGGTTTGGGAGGTGCTGTTGAAGAAGCCTTGGCGAGTTGCTGCAGTGCATCCTGTGGATGGTACACACTGCAGCCACTGTGCGCCGGACTGCTTCATTATCTGAGGGGTTGCGAGTGGAACTGAACACTGTGCAATCATCAGCGAACATCCCCATTTCTGACCTTATGATGGAGGGAAGGTCATTGATGAAGCAGCTGAAGATGGTTGGGCCTAGGACACTGCCCTGAGGAACTCCTGCAGCAATGTCCTGGGGCTGAGATGATTGGCCTCCAACAACCACTACCATCTTCCTTTGTGCTAGGTATGACTCCAGCCACTGGAGACTTTTCCCCCTGATTCCCATTGACTTCAATTTTACTAGGGCTCCTTGGTGCCACACTCGGTCAAATGCTGCCTTGATGTCAAGGACAGTCACTCTCACCTCACCTCTGGAATTCAGCTCTTTTGTCCATGTTTGGACCAAGGCTGTAATGAGGTCTGGAGCCGAGTGGTCCTGGCGGAACCCAAACTGAGCATCGGTGAGCAGGTTATTGGTGAGTAAGTGCTGCTTGATAGCCTTTGCTGTATCCAGTGCACTCAGCCATTTCTTGATATCACGTGGAGTGAATCGAATTGGCTGAAGACTGGCTTCTGTGATGGTGGGGATATCGGGAGGAGGCCGAGATGGATCGTCCACTCGGCACTTCTGGCTGAAGATGGTTGCAAACGCTCCAGCCTTGTCTTTTGTACTCACGTGCTGGACTCTGCCATCATTGAGGATGGGGATGTTTACAGAGTCTCCTCTTCCCATTAGTTGTTTAATTGTCCACCACCATTCACAACTGGATGTGGCAGGACTGCAGAGCTTTAATCTGATCCGTTGGTTGTGGAATCGCTTAGCTCTGTCTATAGCATGTTGCTTCCGCTGTTTAGCATGCATGTAGTCCTGAGTTGTAGCTTCACCAGGTTGGCACCTCATTTTTAGGTACGCCTGGTGCTGCTCCTGGCATGCTCTTCTACACTCCTCATTGAACCAGGGTTGATCCCCTGGCTTGTTGGTAATGGTAGAGTGAGGAATATGCCGGGCCATGAGGTTACAGATTGTGCTGGAATACAATTCTGCTGCTGCTGATGGCCCACAGTGCCTCATGGATGCCCAGTTTTGAGCTGCTAGATCTGTTCTGAATTTATCTCATTTAGCACGGTGGTAGTGCCACACAACACGTTGGACGGTGTCCTCAGTGCGAAGACGGGAATTCATCTCCACGAGGACTGTGCGGTGGTCACTCCTACCAATACTGTCATGGACAGATGCATCTGCGACAGGTAGATTGGTGAGGACGAGGTCAAGTAGGTTTTTCCCTCGTGTTGGTTCGCTCACCACCTGCCGCTGGCCCGTCTGGCAGCTGTGTCCTTCAGGACTCGGCCAGCAGTGGTGCTACCGAGCCACTCTTGGTGATGGACATTGAAGTCCCCGCCCAGAGTACATTCTGTGCCCTTGCTACCCTCAGTGCTTCCTCCAAGTGGTGCTCAACATGGAGGAGGACTGATTCATCAGCTGAGGGAGGGCAGTAGGTGGTAATCAGCAGGAGATTTCCTTGCCCATGTTTGACCTGATGCCATGAGGTCCGGAGTCAATGTTGAGGACTCCCAGGGCCACTCCCTCCTGACTGTATATCACTGTACCACCACCTCTGGTTGGTCTATTCTGCCAGTGGGACAGGACATACCCAGGGATGGTGATGGAAGAGTCTAGGACGTTAGCTGAAAGGTGTGATTCTGTGAGTATGGCTATGTCAGGCTGTTGTGTAAGATTCTCAAAATTCACAGATCCCCCAAAACTCGGAGAAAAACCCTAAAGAAATTCACCTTTTCCCTGAGTATGGAAAACTTTGGCCATTGACTGAAATCCTAAGATGGACGGATAGGTGAGAGGTCACCAGACGAATTCAACAACACACACAGTGGAATGTGGGAGAATTACTGCTTCAGACATGTCTCTGTTTTAATGCAAAACCTACAGCAGGTGGTCAACACTCACTGCCATTGAAAGAGGCAACTGCTCCAGACATGGTGAGGCTATGTCTTTGTTTTAAAGCAAAACCGATCAACACCTAGGACGTTGGATACAAAAGGAAGTCTTGTGTGACAAGCTCTAAAAATCGGAATTAACAATGACCCATCGGGAGAAGCAATTGCAACATGATGAGGGACCATCAAAAAGCCATCAAAGATTCTTAAGGACTTTGTAAGAACTGTTTAAACAGACATGAAGTGCCTTTTTTTTTTAAGTGATGAAGACCATTGTAAGAGAGGGATATAGAAGTGGAAACTCGAAACCTCTCTCTCTCTCTCTCTCTCTCTGGCTCTTGCTAGCGCTTGTGTGCTGCTTCTCTTGTTCTGCCTGTCTCTGGAAGGAAAAGCAGTTTCCAGCGAACAACAAGGCGAGGGGGCAACAGGAAAGGAGTTCGACAGGGAAGGTCAGCAGCTCTAGAAGCAGGCCGACACACAAGAAGAAACCAGAGCAACAGCCCCAGTGACCGTCAGACACCTCGCGGCAACAAGGGCCTTACAAAACAACAAACTAATATTACCACCAACCAACCGGGTAATATTGGGCCACCGCGACCAAAGATAACCAACTCGGGAGAAAACCGAAGATCTCAAAGTTTCCACTCTACAATCTATTCCTGACTTACTCTCTGGGTGAATTACTGTCAAGGATTTGTTTGGTGAGTATTATCTCTGGTCCTTTAGAGTCCAACTTAGCGAGAAAAGTGGGATTGGGAGGGGTGAGGTATCTTTCTACTGTAATTTCCCTCGTGTGTACCGAAGTGTTCCCCATTTTATTAGAGTGTTAAGATTGTTGTGTTGTATTTTCTCTCTTGAATAAAGGTCAAAGTTTCTTTGCACCAAAAACCGGTTGTCTGCTGCACTTTGTCACAACCCCCAAATAAGTCCAAGGTCTAGAACCCAGGGAGTGGGAGCGATTCGGACCGCTCAGAAGTCAGAGGTGAAGCTGACACACACCACCACCCCCTACAGTTGCTTGACTAATCTGTGGGACAGCACTCCCAATTTTGGTACAAGTCCCCAGATGTTCTGTACAAGGAGGTTTTTGCAGGGTTGACTGGGCTTGGTTTGCCTTTGTCATGTCCGGTACCTTGTGATCCATCCAGTTTTATTCTCATTATGACTTTTTTGAGCAAGATTTTACAACTGAGTGGTTTTGCTAGGCCATTTCAACAAAGGGCAATTAAGAATCAACCACATTGCTGTGGGTCTGGAGTCACATATAGGCCAGACCGGGTAAGGACGGCAGGTTTCCTTCCCTAAAGGGCATTAGTGAACCAGATGGGTTTTTATGATGATCCAGTAGTTTCATGGCCACCATTACTGATACTAGTATTTTTTAATTCCAGATTTTTATTTAAAAAATTGAATTTAAAATTCCCCAACTACCATGGCAGGATTTAAACTCATGACTCCGGATTACTAGTCCGGTAACATAACCACTATGCTACCGTACCTGATGCTATGATCACTGTGAAGTGAAGCAATTTGCCCCCCACTCCAAATCAGACCATTCCTTAGCACTGGGGGAGAGGGTCAATCATCAACAGCAATTGGACCACTTCTGTCCAAATAGTAAGGACTGAACATAAGAACATCAGAAATAGGAGCAGGAGTAGGTCAATCGGCCCCTCGAGCCTGCTCCGCCATTCAATAAGATCATGGCTGATCTGATCCTAACCTCAAATCTAAATTCATGTCCAATTTCCTGCCCGCTCCCCGTAACCCCTAATTCCCTTTACTTCTAGGAAACTGTCTATTTCTGTTTTAAATTTATTTAATGATGTAGCTTCCACAGCTTCCTGGGGCAGCAAATTCCACAGACCTACTACCCTCTGAGTGAAGAAGTTTCTCCTCATCTCAGTTTTGAAAGAGCAGCCCCTTATTCTAAGATTATGCCCCCTAGTTCTAGTTTCACCCATCCTTGGGAACATCCTTACCGCATCCACCCGATCAAGCCCCTTCACAATCTGAGATGTTTCAATAAGATCGCCTCTCATTCTTCTGAATTCCAATGAGTAGAGTCCCAATCTACTCAACCTCTCCTCATATGTCCGCCCCCTCATCCTCGGGATTAACCGAGTGAACCTTCTTTGTACTGCCTCGAGAGCAAGTATGTCTTTTCTGATGACATCATTTAGGAACTATTGGGGAGGAATATCTGACTGGACAATATAAAGCAGCAGGATTATACATGTTTAGTTAATCTTCATATTTGTGGTCTCTCTCCTGGCCAGCTAATACAATTAATCAAAAGTCACTGGACCATAAATTGGGTCATGTGGCGCCCGTGTTGTAGGCACTATGCGGCTTCCTAAGGACCCAAAATGGCGTCCAGAATGCACGCACACGCTTGTAGCATGATGTGCGCCGGACGCCATCTTAGTGAAGGCGTTTGCACACGCGCAGAAAGCAAACACTGGCTCCATGTAAGGTCGGGAGAATGTGCATTAGATCAGCGTGCAAAGCTGATTTAAAGGGGCAGATACGATTTTGGAACTCAACGCTCCAGCCAACACACAGCTGAACAGGTCGTAAATGGCATGGAGGACCCCCCACCAGTGCTATTTAAAGGGACCATGCAGGATTTACAGGTTAGTGGCTGGATTATTGCTTCTCGCTGCTGATGCATTTGTACCTGTTTTTGGAGGTCTCCGATACTTGAATACTAGGACCAGGGGACAGAGCCTAACATTTACAGCCAGGACTGAAGTCAGGAAACACTTCTACACACAAAGGGTGGGAGAAGTTTGGAACTCTCTTCTGCAAATGGCAGTTGATAATAGCTCAATTGTTAATTTTAAATCTGAGATTGATAGATTTTTGTTATCCAATGGTATTAAGGGATATGGGGTTAAGGCAGGTATATGGGGTTAGGTCACAGATCAGCCATGATCTCATTGAGTGGCGGAACAGGCTCGAGGGGCTGAATGGCCTACACCAGTTCCTATCTCCCTATGTTCCTATAATAAAGTTTCAATACCCTACAGGGAATGGGCCGACTAGCCGACAGACAACAGCCAGAGCACTGGCGGAGTGGGAGGGTGGGACAGGAGTGCTCTCACCCTGAGAGAGGACGGCAGGTTCACGTTCCATGGAGCCACTGCCACTCGCTGCCTCCTGTTATGAACCACCTTCTTCTGCAAGAAAGCGGGATGTGTGTCAGTGAGTGTCCTGCAAGATGTTTGGGTGATGTGCCGGTCATGTTTGAACAGCTGCCAGTGTGTGTGACCTGTGAGTTGTGGGTGTGCAGCTTGCAACAGTGGTAATGTGTGAGGGTGAGAGGAAGCATTTGGTTGAAGAGTTGAGTACTGATGGAAATAGCTTATTGGTATGTGGGGAATGGGGGGTGTCGTGCGTGGTGCAGTTCGTAGGAGACGCCACTTGACAGTTGACCTCACTCACCTTGACCATTCATGTCAAAGCATGGAACTTCTTCCTGCACTGCGTTTGCAACCATCTTCAGCCAGAAGTGTCGAGTGGATGATCCATCTCGGCCTCCTCCCGATATCCCCACCATTACAGAAGCCAGTCTTCAGCCAATTCGATTCACTCCACGTGATATCAAGAAATGGCTGAGTGCACTGGATACAGCAAAGGCTATGGGCCCCGACAACATCCCAGCTGTAGTTCTGAAGACTTGTGCTCCAGAACCAGCTGCGCCTCTAGCCAAGCTGTTCCAGTACAGCTACAACACTGGCATCTACCCGACAATGTGGAAAATTGCCCAGGTATGTCCTGTCCACAAAAAGCAGGACAAATCCAATCCGGCCAATTACCGCCCCATCAGTCTACTCTCAATCATCAGCAAAGTGATGGAAGGTGTCGTCGACAGTGCTATCAAGCGGCACTTACTCACCAATAACTTGCTCACCGATGCTCAGTTTGGGTTCCGCCAGGACCACTCGGCTCCAGACCTCATTACAGCCTTGGACAAAAGAGCTGAATTCCAGAGGTGAGGTGAGAGTGACTGCCCTTGACATCAAGGCAGCATTTGACCGAGTGTGGCACCAAGGAGCCCGAGTAAAATTGAAGTCAATGGGAATCAGGGGGAAAACTCTCCAGTGGCTGGAGTCATACCTAGCACAAAAGAAGATGGTAGTGGTTGTTGGAGGCCAATCATCTCAGCCCCAGGACATTGCTGCAGGAGTTCCTCAGGGCAGTGTCCTAGGCCCAACCATCTTCAGCTGCTTCATCAATGACCTTCCCTCCATCATAAGGTCAGAAATGGGGACGTTCGCTGATGATTGCACAGTGTTCAGTTCCATTCGCAACCCCTCAAATAATGAAGCAGTCCGAGCCCGCATGCAGAAAGACCTGGACAACATCCAGGCTTGGGCTGATAAGTGACAAGTAACATTCACGCCAGACGAGTGCCAGGCAATGACCATCTCCAACAAGAGAGAGTCTAACCACCTCCCCTTGACATTCAACAGCATTACCATCGCCGAATCCCCCACCATCAACATCCTGGGGTCACCATTGACCAGAAACTTAACTGGACCAGCCATATAAATACGGTGGCTACAAGAGCAGGTCAGAGGCTGGGTATTCTGCAACCTCCTGACTCCCCAAAGCCTTTCCACCATCTACAAGGCACAAGTCAGGAGTGTGATGGAATACTCTCCACTTGCCTGGATGAGTGCAGCTCCAACAACACTCAAGAAGCTCGACACTGTCCAGGACAAAGCAGTCCGCTTGATTGGCACCCCATCCACCACCCTAAACATTCACTCCCTTCACCACCGGCGCACAGTGGCTGCAGTGTGTACCATCCACAGGATGCACTGCAGCAACTCGCCAAGGCTTCTTCAACAGCACCTCCAAAACCCGTGACCTCTACCACTTGGAAGGACAAGCGCAGCAGGTACATGGGAACAACACCACCTGCACGTTCCCCTCCAAGTCACACACCATCCCGACTTGGAAATATATCGCCGTTCCTTCATCGTCGCTGGGTCAAAATCCTGGAACTCCCTTCCTAACAGCACTGTGGGAGAACCGTCACCACACGGACTGCAGTGGTTCAAGAAGGCGGCTCACCACCACCTTCTCAAGGGCAATAAATGCTGGCTTCGCCAGCGACGCCCACATCCCATGAACGAATAAAAAAAATTCCAGGTTCATGATCCCCCGCTGTCTCCCACTGTCTTTTGTGTATATGTCTGGAGGGCCTCTTGCCCCCCTGCAGATATAGGATGCCCCTCCTTCTGTCCACCCCTTGCACCAAGGCCTCCAGTGCATCAGCAGAGACCCTTGGCACACGCTCTCTCACAGGCCTGGTACCAATTCAGATCGGCAGATTGGTGAGGTCTGGCATGCAGATTGGAGGATGTGGGATTTAGTCGTGCGCAACCTTTATTCAATGCTTTAACATAACTCAACAGTGTGTAAACATAGTGGCGCAGGCTGCCTTTAAGAGGTGCGAGGCACTCACGATATTGGGGCCCTCCTGCTGGTGAGCAGCCACTCAGCAGCGCAGGTAGGTATCAAGTAAATCACCAGGCAGCAGGAATGTTACACACTGCCTGCACCGTAATGACCGGGCAAGGGTTAATCGCACATCGCAACCCCCGTGCCCAGATTCGGGAGTTTTCGAATTTAACCCCCACCGATTGGACAGCCAATGATAAAATGAAGATATTTCTCTGAGATTTTTAATCCTTTGTGATGAGCAGGTTTCAAGATCTGGGTAATAATTGACATTAGTGAATAATTGACATTAGTACTTGTGAAAACACAGGAGAGGAAGGAATGGGAACAAGTCGTGTTGCAGTTCAAGCCCTTTCGTTGCATGGTTTCTGCTCGAGAATTTAATTATATCCATATATAGTTACAGTTTTATACTGTATCTGTACAGGAGATAACACTGAGGTACATGAGCTGCACAGTGCCAGAATTAATAGCTCCCTATAAGGAGTGTGCATTTTAAATAGTTTCAAGAATAATTACTGAGCAGAATTCATGACTTACCCATGTTGAAGAACGGAGAGAGTTATGGCGATCCACACTTTCTTTCGAGTGACTGTCTCACACAAACAATGATTCTCAGCTGGATTGTTTTTGAGTTTTTGTACATTTAGGGTGGTACCAGGGAAAGGGGAGGAGTCGGGAGACATGTCTGTTCTGGAAAATAAAAGCTGCAATCTCACTCCGTAGGCAGTCAGTCATTCGCTTGGTATTCTGCATTTCTGTAATTTCAAGGAAACAACCCAACAACAATGTTGGGTTTGCGTCATGGGCACTGGATGAGTGCCCAATAGTCACAGCACACCTCAAACAGCTGCATCTTCAGCATGTAGTCTGCAGGCCATTGTGTCAACTTTCAACAAGCATTGCTCCGCTGGTGCGCTGAACAAATAAACTGCATCATGGGCTGATTGTGCTGATTCCCAAGACACATCTCCCCTCCCACAGTGACAGCAAGTGTAAAAAAATCAACATTTTCCATTTCCCTACATTTAACCTTTGACTGTATATGAGACCAAAAATATTGGAAGTTACCACATATCCCGCTAAAAGGCACCATTTTATCTCACTCTGGGGGATCATGTTGTGGCTCTTTGTCAACTCTTGGACGAGCGCATCACACTCCAGATATAACAGAACAATTTTTTTTTTATTCGTTCATGGGATGTGGGCATCGCTGGCGAGGCCGGCATTTATTGCCCATCCCAAGTTACCCTTGTACAGGACACACTGGCCAATAGGGAGCCATTAGCATTGATTCCAATCAGGCATGAACTCAATAAAAAGTCAGGCAATATGCAGCTTTCATCTGTCCAATCTCCATAGCATTGACTTCAGACGCTTTGCATTGAGATTGGAACAATTTGTCAAACAAGGAAGCTCTGATGAAAAAATCCTAGGAGTGGAGAAGTCACAGACTGGTCTTGTTCTCTGATGGGGCTTTAGAAAAAGTGAGGCTGAGGAATTGGTACCTCTTCGACAGCGAGTACGGGAGCCTCCAAGGACATCAGCCCAAGGGGAATGGGAATGTCATCAGCAGGACTAATGCCTCTTCAGAGGCATAGAACTACATTGAAGCTGTTCAATTACCTTATCAGGGTAGCTAAAGCAACAAAATCTACCGTAACTTAACATAATAGAGCGCACAAAGCAGGAATGGGACTTACACTGAGTTGATCAAATCTAAACGTGACTCAAGGATGGTATGTTGCCTCCCTGGTGCTAGGGTCAAGGATGTCACGGTGCGGCTGCAGGGCATTCTGGAGGGGGAGGGTGAACAGCCAGTAGTCGTGGTCCATATCGGTACCAACGACATAGGCAAAAAAAGGGATGAGGTCCTGCAAGATGAATTTAAGGAGTTAGGAGATAAATTAAAAAGGAGGACCTCAAAGGCAGTGATCTCAGGATTACTACCAGTGCCACGTGCTAGTGAGTATAGGAACAGGAGAATAGACAGGATGAATGCGTGGCTGCAGGGATGGTGTAGGAGGGAGGGATTTAGATTCCTGGGACATTGGGACCGGTTCTGGGGAAGGTGGGACCTGTACAAGCGGGACGGGTTACACTCGAGCAGGACCGGGACCGATGTCCTCGCGGGGGTGTTTGCTAGTGCTGTTGGGGAAGGTTTAAACTAGAATGGCAGGGGGATGGGAACCTGAGCAGGGAGACAGAGGAGGGGGAAACAAGGATAGAAACAAAAGACAGAAAGGGAAGAAGCAATAGTGGAAGGCAGAGAAAACAAGGGTGAAAAACAAATAGGGCCATAGTGCAAAATAAAACTAAGATGACTAGCAATCTTAAAAAGATAAGTCTAAAGGCATTGTGTCTTAATGCGCGGAGCATTCGCAATAAGGTAGATGAATTAACAGCGCAGATAGATATTAACGGTTATGATATAGTTGCGATTACGGAGACATGGCTGCAGGGTGACCAAGGATGGGAACTGAACATCCAGCGGTATTCAATATTTAGGAAGGACAGGCAAAAAGGGAAAGGAGGTGGGGTAGCGTTGTTAGTAAAGGAGGAAATCAATGCAATAGTGAGGAAGGATATTGGCTCGGAAAATCATGATGTGGAATCTGTATGGGTGGAGCTAAGAAACACCAAGGGGCAGAAAACGTTGGTGGGGGTTGTCTATAGGCCCCCAAACAGTAGTGGAGATGTAGGGGAGGGCATTAAACAGGAAATTAGAGACGCATGCAAGAAGGATACAACTATAATCATGGGAGACTTTAATCTACATATAGATTGGTCAAACCAAATTAGCAATAATATTGTGGGGGAGGAATTCCTGGAGTGTGTACGTGATGGTT
This sequence comes from Heptranchias perlo, assembly GCF_035084215.1. Lineage (NCBI taxonomy): Eukaryota > Metazoa > Chordata > Chondrichthyes > Hexanchiformes > Hexanchidae > Heptranchias > Heptranchias perlo. Next base: position 38,005,575 of record NC_090353.1, read on the forward strand.
TTCTAGACCAATACATCGAGGAACCAACTCAAGAACAGGCGATCCTCGACTGGGTATTGTGCAATAAGAAAGGATTAATTAACAATCTTGTTGTTGGGGGTCCCTTAGGGAAGAGCGACCATAACATGATAGAATTCCTCATTAAGATGGAGAGTGAAGTAGTTGAATCCGAAACTAGGATCCTGAATCTAAATAAAGGAAATTACGAAAGTATGAGGTGCGAGTTGGCTATGATAGATTGGAGAACTTTACTAAAAGGGATGATGGTGGATAGGCAATGGCTAATATTTAAAGAACGTGTGCAGGAATTACAACAATTATTCATTCCTGTCTGTGCAAAAATAAAACAGGAAAGGTGGCTCAACCATGGCTTACAAAAGAAATTAGGGATAGTATTAGATCCAAAGAGCAGACAAATAAAATTGCCAGAAAAAGCGGCAAGCCTGAGGATTGGGAGCAGTTCAGAATTCAGCAAAGGAGGACAAAGAGATTGATTAAGAGGGGAAAAATAGAGTATGAGAGTAAACCAGCAGGGAACATAAAAACTGACTGTAAAAGCTTCTATAAATATGTCAAGAGAAAAAGATTAGGGAAGACAAATGTAGGTCCCTTACAGTCAGAAATGGGGGAAATTATAATGGGGAACAAAGAAATGGCAGAACAATTAAACACATACTTTGGTTCTGTCTTCACAAAGGAGGACACAAATAACCTCCCAGAAATGTTAGGGAACCAAGGATCTAGTGAGAGGGAGGAACTGAAGGAAACCAGTATTAGTAAAAAAAATAGTGCCAGGGAAATTAATGGGGCTAAAGGCTGACAAATCCCCAGGGCCTGATAATCCACATCCCAGAGTACTAAAGGAAGTGGCCCTGGAAATAGTGGATGTATTGGTGATCATCTTCCAAAATTCTATAGACTCTGGAACAGTTCCTACAGATTGGAGGGTGGCAAATGTAACTCCACTATTTAAAAAAGGAGGGAGAGACAAAATGTTAGCAAGTAACATTAAAGAAAACCCAAAGATGTTTTATCAGTACATTAAGAACAAGAGGATAGCTGAGGAAAAGGTGGGACCTATCAGGGATGATAAGGGTAACTTGTGTGTAGAAGCAGATTCAATCATGGTTTTCAAAATGGAGCTGGACAAATATTTGAAGGGAAAAGAGCCAGCATGGGCCGAATGGCCTCAGTCTGTACTGTAACCATTCTATGATTCCATGATTCTATGAATGACCTGCTTCTGTGCTTTAGAAACATAGAAACATAGAAAATAGGAGCAAGAGTAGGCCATTCGGCCCTTCGGGCCTGCTCCGCCATTCAAAATTATCATGGCTGATCGTCTAACTCAGTACCCTGTTCCCGCTTTTTCCCCATATCCCTTGATCCCTTTAGCATTAAGAAATATATCTATCTCCTTCTTGAATACATCTAATGACTTGGCCTCCACTGCCTTCTGTGGTAGAGAATTCCACAGGTTCACCACCCTCTGAGTGAAGAGATTTCTCCTCATCTCGGTTCTAAATGGCATACCCCGTATCCTGAGACTGTGACCCCTGGTTCTGGACTCCCCAGCCATCGGGAATATCCTCCCTGCATCTAGTCTGTCTAGTCCTGTTAGAATTTTATATGTTTCGATGAGATCACCTCTCATTCTTCTAAACTCTAGAGAATATAGGCCTAGTCGACCCAATCTCTCCTCATACGTCAGTCCTGCCATCCCAGGAATCAGTCTGGTAAACCTTTGTTGCTCTCCCTCCACAGCAAGGACATCCTTCCTCAGATAAGGAGACCAAAACTGCACACAATACTCCAGATGTGGTCTCACCAAGGCCCTGTACAACTGCAGTAACACATCCCTGCTCCTGTACTCAAATCCTCTTGCAATGAAGGCCAACATACCATTCACCTTCCTAACTGCTTGCTGCACCTGAATGCTCGCTTTCAGTGACTGGTGTACAAGGACACCCAGGTCTCGTTGCACCTCCCCCTTTTCCCAATCTATTACCATTCAGATAATAATTTGCCTTTCTGTTTTTACAACCAAAGTGGATAACCTCACATTTATCCACATTATACTGCATCTGCCATGTTCTTGCCCACTCACCCAACTTATCTAAATCACATTGGAGCCTCTTTGCATCCTCCTCACAGCTCACATTCCACCCCAGCTTTGTATCGTCTGCAAACTTGGAAATGTTACATTTAGTTCCCTCATCCAAATCATTGATATATATTGTGAATAACTGGGGCCCAAGCACTGATCCCTGCGGCACCCCACTAGTCACTGCCTGCCACCCGGAAAAAGACCCGTTTATTCCTACTCTCTGTTTCCTGTCTGTCAACCAATTCTCAATCCATGCCAGTATATTCCCCCCAATCCCATGTGCTTTAATTTTGCACACTAACCTCTTGTGTGGGACCTTATCAAAAGCCTTCTGAAAATCCAAGTACACCACATCCACTGGTTCTCCCCCATCTATTCTACTAGTTACATCCTCAAAAAACTCCAGTAGATTTGTTAAGCATGATTTCCCTTTCATAAACCCATGCTGACTTTGTCCAATCCCATTAATGCCCTCCAAGTGTTCTGTTATCACATCTTTTATAATAGACTCGAGCATTTTCCCCACTATTGATGTTAGGCTAACTGGTCTGTAATTCCCTGTTTTTTCTCTCCCTCCTTTTTTAAATAGTGGGGTTACATTTGCCACCCTCCAATCTGTAGGAACTGTTCCAGAGTCTATAGCATTTTGGAAGATGATCACCAATGCATCCACTATTTCCAGGGCCACTTCCTTTAGTACTCTGGGATGTAGATTATCAGGCCCTGGGGATTTGTCAGTCTTTAGCCCCATTAATTTCCCTGGCACAATTTTTTTACTAATACTGGTTTCCTTCAGTTCCTCCCTCTCACTTGACCCTTGGTTCCCTAACATTTCTGGGAGGTTATTTGTGTCCTCCTTTTGAAGATAGAACCAAAGTATGTTTAATTGTTCTGCCATTTCTTTGTTCCCCATTATAATTTCCCCCATTTCTGACTGTAAGGGACCTTTTAGTAAAGTTCCCCAGTCTATCGCACCTCATACTTTCATAATTTCCTTTATTTAGATTCAGGACCCTAGTTTCGGATTCAACTACTTCACTCTCCATCTTAATGAGGAATTCTATCATGTTATGGTCGCTCTTCCCTAAGGGACCCCCAACAACAAGATTGTTAATTAATCCTTTCTCATTGCACAATACCCAGTCTGGGGTCGCCTGTTCTTGAGTTGGTTCCTCAACGTATTGGTCTAGAAAACCATCACACACTCCAGGAATTCCTCCCCCACAGTATTATTGCTAATTTGGTTTGACCAATCTATATGTAGATTAAAGTCACCCATGATTATAGTTGTACCCTTCTTGCATGCGTCTCTAATCTCCTGTTTAATGCCCTCCCCTACATCTCCACTACTGTTTGGGGGCCTATAGACAACCCCCACCAACGTTTTCTGCCCCTTGGTGTTTCTTAGCTCCACCCATACAGATTCCACATTGTGATTGGGTATATGTTGAAGGTGGCAGGACAAGTTGAGAAAGCGGTTAAAAAAGCATACAGGATCCTGGGCTTTATAAATAGAGGCATAGAGTACAAAAGCAAGGAAGTCATGTTGAACCTTTATAGAACACTGGTTTGGCCACAGCTGGAGCATTAGAGAGGGTGCAGAAAAGATTTACTAGAATGATTCCAGGGATGAGGGACTTTAGTTACGTGGATAGACTGGAGAATCTGGGAGATTTGATAGAAGTGTTCAAATCATGGCGGGTTTAGATAAAGTAAATAAAGAGAAACTGTTCCCATTGGTGGAAGGGTCGAGAACCAGACGACACAGATTTAAGGTGATTGGCAAAATAAGCAAAGGCGACATGAGGAATAACCTTTTTACGCAGCGAGTGGTTGTGATCTAGAATGCACTGCCCGAGGGGGTGGTGGAAGCAGATTCAATCGTGGCTTTCAAAAAGGAATTGGATAAATATTTAAAGAGAAAAAATTTTGCAGGGCTACGGGGAAAGAGCAGGGAAATGGGACTATCTGGATTGCTCTTACAAAGAGCTGGCACAGGCTCGATGGGCTGAATGGCCTCTTACTGTGCTGTAACAATTCTACAATTCTATGATTCTATGAAATCTCAAATGTGCTTTGTTCAGCTGGATGTGTTTTACCAGCTTATCCACATCAAAGGAGTGAATCGATTGCTTTTACCTGTGTCTTGAACAGATGCAGGAACTGACAATGAGACACATACAAACTGTACAATAGCAGACAGCAGAGAATCATCAACAGAAAATGCTGGAGGCACTCAGTCAGTCCCTGTGGAGACAACAGATGAGTTAACGTTTTAAATGTAGACCCTCCATTAGGCAGTTCTGCAGAATGATCCAAACATTAACCCCTCTGTTTTCTCCACAGATGCTGACTGACCTGCTGAGTGTTTCCGGTATTTTCTGTTTCAGATTTGTACCTACAGACACTGCTTACCGTGTCAAAGTGAATCCTTGCCTTTTATCTCATGCACTGTACATGTACAGGAAACATGTGTGAGCTATGGCGTATTAGACAAGAGTCAATGATTCCCTTTTAGCACACACATGTATTGGAGCTCATATACACAGGCACTTTGACTCCCCAATCTCTCAGCTCCTCCACACTCCTTAGTTTCTCACCATTTAAAAAATACTCCAATTTATATTTCTTGGGTACAAAGAGGATGACCTCACAGTTGCCATAGTTTTGCCCACTCACTTAATCTGTCCATGTCCCTCTGTAATTTCCTGCTCCCATCTGCACTATTTACTGTCACTCTGATTCCTTACATTTCTCCTAATTTAATGTCATCTCTAAACTTGGATTTTCGATTCCTTCGTCCAAGTCATTAATAAATACGGTGAAAAGTTGAGGCCCCAGAACAGATCCCTGGGGAACACCACTTGTCACATCCTGGCAATCTGTGTACCCACCCTTTATCCCCACTCTCTGGTGTATATTCTATTTGGGGGTGAGGGTGGGGGTAATATCTGATGAGCTGCATTCTCCTTAAACGCTGTCTGAGACTCCTTTCCGCAATCCTCGGGGATTGGAGTGAGATCAGTGAGATGGTTTTGAATTGTGTATCTGACCCCCCCACCCAACCCAACTAACAGAGAAGCCTCCACATCAGTTAGTGGTTCCAACATGAAGGCAATGACCACATGCCTTCAGGCCTGGGGAGGGCTGTATCGATAGAACGATGGCAACCAGCGTCCGAGTGTTTCGGGGCAGCGTCTTCTGGCGTCTGCACAATTCAGATGCAAACTCCCAGCCTGCCCTTGTGCTGATCAGTGGGCCCAACACAAGTGGCATCACCCCCTCATGCTGCTGACCTCATTCCTGATGATAGTTCATGCAAACGTTCCAGTCAGCCCCATCAGATGCCTGCTCATGTAAGGAGCAAGATACAGGACCAGGCTGTCCACGCACTGCAGTGGTGATGCAGCCTGAAGATCAGTCTTCCCATTTATGTATCTATAGAACTAGGTTAGATGTCAGGAGTTACATCTTTTCAGTCATTGACCTGTGGATCGTATTTTTCCAGCACGTGCGAGCACTAAAGCAGGAGATGGACGAGTTCTGACTGCAGCCTTCCTGGGTGGGTATTGGTGTGTCTCCCTGTCACCATGGGCTCCTGAAACTTGCTTACTCGCCTTCAGGGATCAGAGGGGAATTCCACAGAATCTTTTCCTAAACTGATCTCACATTTTTTCTCTGGCTTTTTGCCTCTCCCAGGAGATTGTATGGATGGTGGCTGGTGGTTGGGGGGTGCAGATTGGGATCGTGGAGCCCATGTCAGTTTGGGACAGGCTCGAGGACCTTTCATGTCCTTCATTTTCTTACACTTCTGTTTATATATCCTCATGTCATGCAGCATCCTAGTGCCTTGACCTGCGGAGTATTTCCAGCGTTTTCTGTTATTATGTCAGATTTCCTGCAGTATTTTGCTTTTGTTTTAGAATTCTGGTGACTCAGTACTGTACCCACTCTATTGTCTCAATATCCTTCCTGTAGTGCGGAGGCCAAAACTGCACGCAGTATTCCAACTGTGATCTTATTATAGGTTCACCATTACAACTTTTACATTTTCTTGCCATAAATCCCAGTATTTGATCAGCTTTCTCTATGTCGTATTCACCTGAGAAGCTGCTTTTAATGTTGTGAACCCAAAGCCCCAAATCCCTCTGCTCTTCCCCATCATCCAGCTTTTCCCATTCAAAATGTAATCATTACATTTTTTGTTAACAAAATGTACCACCTCCCATTTACTGACATTGAACGCCATCTGACACTTTTTTTGCCCATTCCACCATCTTATCAATCTCCCCTTCCAACTTCCTGTGCCTCCTACTTTAGTATCATCAGAAAATTTGGACCCACTCCCTCTACTCCTACATCGAAACCATTGATGGAGAGTGAACTGAAGGGGTCCCAGCCCAGAACCCCATGGGACGCCACTACCCACTTCTACCAGAGAAACTGCCCCTAATCAGGAGGGCAAAAAGGGGACATGAGATTGCTTTGGCAGATAAGGCAAAGGAGAATCCAAAGAGCTTCTACAAATACATAAAGGGCAAAAGAGTAACTAGGGAGACAGTAGGGCCTCTTAAGGATCAACAAGGTCATCTATGTGCGGAACCACAAGAGATGGGTGAGATCCTAAATGAATATTTCGCATCGGTATTTACGGTTGAGAAAGGCATAGATGTTAGGGAACTTGGGGAAATAAATAGTGATGTCTTGAGGAGTGTATATATTACAGAGAGGGAGGTGCTGGAAGTCTTAACGCGCATCAAGGTAGATAAATCTCCGGGACCTGATGAAATGTATCCCAGGACGTTATGGGAGGTTAGGGAGGAAATTGCGGGTCCCCTAGCAGAGATATTTGAATCATCGACAGCTACAGGTGAGGTGCCTGAAGATTGGAGGGTAGCAAATGTTGTGCCTTTGTTTAAGAAGGGCGGCAGGGAAAAGCCTGGGAACTACAGACCGGTGAGCCTGACATCTGTAGTGGGTAAGTTGTTAGAGGGTATTCTGAGAGACAGGATCTACAGGCATTTGGAGAGGCAGGGACTAATTAGGAACAGTCAGCATGGTTTTGTGAGTGGAAAATCATGTCTCACGAATTTGATTGAGTTTTTTGAAGGGGTAACCAAGAAGATAGATGAGGGCTGTGCAGTAGACGTGGTCTACATGGACTTTAGCAAAGCCTTTGACAAGGTACCGCATGGTAGGTTGTTACATAAGGTTAAATCTCACGGGATCCATGGTGAGGTAGCCAATTGGATACAAAATTGGATTGACGACAGAAGACAGAGGGTGGTTGAAGAGGGTTGTTTTTCAAACTGGAGGCCTGTGACCAGCGGTGTGCCTCAGGGATCGGTGCTGGGTCCGCTGTTATTTGTTATTTATATTAATGATTTGGATGAGAATTTAGGAGGCATGGTTAGTAAGTTTGCAGATGACACCAAGATTGGTGGCATTGTGGACAGTGAAGAAGGTTATCTAGGATTGCAACGGGATCTTGATCAATTGGGCCAGTGGGCCGATGAATGGCAGATGGAGTTTAATTTAGATAAATGTGAGGTGATGCATTTTGGTAGATCGAATTGGGTCAGGACCTACTCCGTTAATGGTAGGGCGTTGGGGAGAGTTATACAACAAAGAGATCTAGGAGTACAGGTTCATAGCTCCTTGAAAGTGGAGTCACAGGTGGATAGGGTGGTGAAGAAGGCATTCGGCATGCTTGGTCAGAACATTGAATACAGGAGTTGGGATGTCTTGTTGAAGTCGTACAAGACATTAGTAAGGCCACACTTGGAATACTGTGTACAGTTCTGGTCACCCTATTATAGAAAGGATATTATTAAACTAGAAAGAGTGCAGAAAAGATTTACTAGGATGCTACCGGGACTTGATGGTTTGACTTATAGGGAGAGGTTGGATAGACTGAGACTTTTTTCCCTGGAGAGTAGGAGGTTTAGGGGTGATCTTATAGAAGTCTATAAAATAATGAGGGGCATAGATAAGGTCGATAGTCAAAATCTTTTCCCAAAGGTGGGGGAGTCTATAACAAGGGGGCATAGATTTAAGGTGAGAGGGGAGAGATACAAAAGGGTCCAGAGGGGCAATTTTTTCACTCAAAGGGTGGTGAGTGTCTGGAACGAGCTGCCAGAGGCAGTAGTAGAGGCGGGTACAATTTTGTCTTTTAAAAAGCATTTGGACAGTTACATGGGTAAGATGGGTATAGAGGGATATGGGCCAAGTGCAGGCAATTGGGACTAGCTTAGTGGTATAAACTGGGCGACATGGACATGTTGGGCCGAAGGGCCTGTTTCCATGTTGTAAACTTCTATGATTCTATGATTCTATAACTCCCACTCTGTTTCCTCCCTTCTAACCAGTTTTGAATCCAAATTGCTACCCTCCCTCTAATTCCATAGCCCTTAATCTTCTCCAACAGTCTCCTGTGTGGCACCTTGTCAAAGATGATATGTATGGTGCTTGTGTATTGTTAAGAGAACATTAGGAGGGTAATTTTGCCTTTGGATGATGGTGTAAAATGAACAATAATGATTCAGCCACCTATTATACTTCTCTCCTGATTTTCAGTTCCATTAATGTGATCTGTATATACTGAGAACAAAAGTGGGCAGACAGCTGGAAAATGGAATCTAATGTGGTTAAGTGGATGGTAATGTATTTTAGGAGGAGGAACAAGGTACAGATGGAAACACTCAATGGAAAGATGCTGAAGGGTGTGGATGAACTGAGAGACCAAGCTCTGAAAGTGTGAGCGCAGGTAGATGAAATCGTAAAAAAGGACAACAGCACACTGCAATTTATAAATAGAGAGCAAGAGTAAAGAAATAATGATAACATTTTACAGAACATTGATAAGGCCACATTTGGAGTTTTTCTTACCTGAAGAGGGGCCGACTATCTTCTCCGGTCGGGGAGTCAGTGATCAGGGCTCATCAACTTAAAATTGTCACAAAGACAATAAGGAGAGAGGTTTGGTGGAATATATTTGTGTGGGCGATTGCTGGAGGATGCAATACTTTGCTTCAGAGAGTGGTTGAGGCAGAGACTATTGAATATTTTAAGCGCAAATTGGATAAATATGTTGAGGTTGAAGATCAGCCATGATCTGATTGAATGGCGGAGCAGGCTCGAGGGGCCGTATGGCCTACTTTTTTTTAATTCGTTCATGGGATGTGGGCGTCGCTGGCGAGGCCGGCATTTATTGCCCATCACTAATTGCCCTTGAGAAGGTGGTGGTGAGCCGCCTTCTTGAACTGCTGCAGTCCGTGTGGTGAAGGTTCTCCCACAGTGCTGTTAGGAAGGGAGTTCCAGGATTTTGACCCAGCGACGATGAAGGAACGGCGATATATTTCCAAGTCGGGATGGTGTGTGACTTGGAGGGGAACGTGCAGGTGGTGTTGTTCCCATGTACCTGCTGCCCTTGTCCTTCTAGGTGGTAGAGGTCGTGGGTTTGGGAGGTGCTGTCGAAGAAGCCTTTGCGAGTTGCTGCATGCATCCTGTGGATGGTACACACTGCAGCCACAGTGCACCGGTGGTAAAAGGGAGTGACTGTTTAGGGTGGTGGATGGGGTGCCAATCAAGCGGGCTGCTTTGTCCTGGATGGTGTCGAGCTTCTTGAGTGTTGTTGGAGCTGCACTCATCCAGACAAGTGGAGAGTATTCCATCACACTCCTGACTTGTGCCTTGTCGATGGTGGAAAGGCTTTGGGGAGTCAGGAGGTGAGTCACACGCCGCAGAATACCCAGCCTCTGACCTGCTCTCGTAGCCACAGTATTTATATGGCTGGTCCAGTTAAATTTCTGGTCAATGGTGACCCCCAGGATGTTGATGGTGGGGGATTCGGCGATGGTAATGCCGTTGAATGTCAAAGGGAGGTGGTTAGACTCTCTCTTGTTGGAGATGGTCATTGCCTGGCACTTGTCTGGCGCGAATGTTACTTGCCACTTTTCAGCCCAAGCCTGGATGTTGTCCAGGTCTTGCTGCTTGCGGGCTCGGACTGCTTCATTATTTGAGGGGTTGCGAATGGAACTGAACACTGTGCAATCATCAGCGAACATCCCCATTTCTGACCTTATGATGGAGGGAAGGTCATTGATGAAGCAGCTGAAGATGGTTGGGCCTAGGACACTGCCCTGAGGAACTCCTGCAGCAATGCCTTGGGGCTGAGATGATTGGCCTCCAACAACCACTACCATCTTCCTTTGTGCTAGGTATGACTCCAGCCACTGGAGACTTTTCCCCCTGATTCCCATTGACTTCAATTTTACTCGGGCTCCTTGGTGCCACACTCGGTCAAATGCTGCCTTGATGTCAAGGACAGTCACTCTCACCTCACCTCTGGAATTCAGCTCTTTTGTCCATGTTTGGACCAAGGCTGTAATGAGGTCTGGAGCAGAGTGGTCCTGGCGGAACCCAAACTGAGCATCGGTGAGCAGGTTATTGGTGAGTAAGTGCCGCTTGATAGCACTGTCGACGACACCTTCCATCACTTTGCTGATGATTGAGAATAGACTGATGGGGCGGTATTTGGCCGGATTGGATTTGTCCTGCTTTTTGTGGACAGGACATACCTGGGCAATTTTCCACATTGTCGGGTAGATGCCAGTGTTGTAGCTGCACTGGAACAGCTTGGCTGGAGGCGCAGCTAGTTCTGGAGCACAAGTCTTCAGCACTACAGCTGGGATGTTGTCGGGGCCCATAGCCTTTGCTGTATCCAGTGTACTCAGCCGTTTCTTGATATCACGTGGAGTGAATCGAATTGGCTGAAGACTGGCTTCTGTGATGGTGGGGATATCGGGAGGAGGCTGAGATGGATCATCCACTCGGCACTTCTGGCTGAAGATGGTTGCAAACGCTTCAGCCTTGTCTTTTGTACTCACGTGCTGGACTCTGCCATCATTGAGGATGGGGATGTTTGCAGAGCCTCTTCCTCCCGTTAGTTGTTTAATTGTCCACCACCATTCACGACTGGATGTGGCAGGACTGCAGAGCTTTAATCTGATCCGTTGGTTGTGGAATCGCTTAGCTCTGTCTATAGCATGTTGCTTCCGCTGTTTAGCATGCATGTAGTCCTGAGTTGTAGCATCACCAGGTTGGCACCTAATTTTTAGGTACACCCGGTGCTGCTCCTGGCATGCTCTTCTACACTCCTCATTGAATCAGGGTTGATCCCCTGGCTTGTTGGTAATGGTAGAGTGAGGAATATGCCGGGCCATGAGGTTACAGATTGTGCTGGAATATAATTCTGCTGCTGCTGATGGCCCACAGCGCCTCATGGATGCCCAGTTTTGAGCTGCTAGATATGTTCTGAATCTATCCCATTTAGCACGGTGGTAGTGCCACACAACACGTTGGATGGTGTCCTCAGTGCGAAGATGGGACTTCGTCTCCACGAGGACTGTGCGGTGGTCACTCCTACCAATACTGTCATGGACAGATGCATTTGTGACAGGTAGATTGGTGAGGACGAGGTCAAGTAAGTTTTTCCCTCGTGTTGGTTCGCTCACAACCTGCCGCAGGTCCAGTCTGGCAGTTATGTCCTTCGGGACTCGGCCAGCTCGGTCAGTAGTGGTGCTACCGAGTCACTCTTGATGATGGACATTGAAGTCCCCCACCCAGAGTACATTCTGTGCCCTTGCTACCCTCAGTGCTTCCTCCAAGTGGTGTTCAACATGGAGGAGGACTGATTCATCAGCTGAGGGAGGGCGTAGGTGGTAATCAGCAGGAGGTTTCCTTGCCCATGTTTGACCTGATGCCATGAGATTTCATGGGGTCCAGAGTCAATGTTGAGGACTCCCAGGGCCACTCCCTCCTGACTGTATATCACTGTACCGCCACCTCTGGTTGGTCTGTCCTGCCGGTGGGACAGGACATAACCAGGGATGGTGATGGAAGAGTCTGGGACGTTGGTTGAAAGGTGTGATTCTGTGAGTTTGGCTATGTCAGGCTGTTGCTTGACTAGTCTGTGGGACAGCTCTCCTAATTTTGGCACAAGTCACATTCCCTATTTCTTATGTTCTTATGTTGAAAAAGAGCTCCAGGGCTATGGGGAGAGAGCGGGGCAGTGGGATTAGTTTGGGATTGATACAGAGCTATGGGGAGAGAGCGGGGCAGTGGGATTAGTTTGGAATTGATGCCGGGCTATGGGGAGAGAATGGGGCAGTGGGATTAATTTGGGATTGATGCCGGGCTATGGGGAGAGAGCGGGGCAGTGGGATTAGTTTGGGATTGATGCCGGGCTATGGGGAGAGAGTGGGGCAGTGGGATTAGTTTGGGATTGATACAGGGCTATGGGGAGAGAGTGGGGCAGTGGGATTAGTTTGGGATTGATGCCAGGCTATGGGGAGAGAGTGGGGAGGTGGGATTTGTTTGGGATTGATACAGGGCTATGGGGAGAGAGTGGGGCAGTGGGATTAGTTTGGGGATTGATACAGGGCTATGGGGAGAGAGTGGGGCAGTGGGATTAGTTTGGGATTGATACAGGGCTATGGGGTGAGATTGGGGCAGTGGGATTAGTTTGGGATTGACACAGGGCTATGGGGAGAGAGCAGGGCAGTGGGATTAGTTTGGGATTGACACAGGGCTATGGGGAGAGAGTGGGGCAGTGGGATTAGTTTGGGATTGATACAGGGCTATGGGGAGAGAGTGGGGCAGTGGGATTAGTTTGGGGATTGATACAGGGATATGGGGAGAGAGTGGGACAGTGGGATTAGTTTGGGATTGATACAGGGCTATGGGGAGAGAGTGGGGCAGTGGGATTAGTTTGGGATTGATGCTGGGCTATGGGGAGAGAGCGGGGCAGTGGGACTAGTTTGGGATTGTTGCTGGGCTATGGGGAGAGAGTGGGGCAGTGGGATTATTTTGGGATTGATGCTGGGCTATGGGGAGAGAGTGGGGGAGTGGGACTAGTTTGGGATTGTTGCTGGGCTATGGGGAGAGAGTGGGGCAGTGGGATTAGTTTGGGATTGATGCTGGGCTATGGGGAGAGAGTGGGGCAGTGGGATTATTTTGGGATTGATGCTGGGCTATGGGGAGAGAGCGGGGCAGTGGGACTAGTTTGGGATTGTTGCTGGGCTATGGGGAGAGAGTGGGGCAGTGGGATTATTTTGGGATTGATGCTGGGCTATGGGGAGAGAGTGGGGGAGTGGGACTAGTTTGGGATTGTTGCTGGGCTATGGGGAGAGAGTGGGGCAGTGGGATTAGTTTGGGATTGATGCCGGGCTATGGGGAGAGAGTGGGGCAGTGGGATTAGTTTGGGATTGATGCCGGGCTATGGGGAGAGAGTGGGGCAGTAGGATTAGTTTGGGATTGATGCCGGGCTATGGGGAGAGAGTGGGGCAGTGGGATTAGTTTCGGAGTTATGATGGATGATGTCATCCCACCATTATCCCTTCATTTCATTCATTTGCCACTTTGGGAGCAGGAACTACTGATGCTGGAATTAATGGAATTGTCGGAGGAATGGGACACGGGCGCTCTGAGACACACCTCAATTCCTGACGGCCCCTCCCCGCCGGAAACTCGGCATATTCCCACTAAGAAACTGGCAATTTCTAGGCAATCTCCTCTCATCCTAGTTCCCTCTTGGTCAACTCAACCCATTTTGGATTTTACTACGTTGTTTGCATGAGATCAAAGCATTCACACGTGGTTGTTCCAATCTAAACCTAACTCGCACCAAGTCCCGTTCTCCCATCACCCCCTGTGCTCACTGACCTACATTGGCTCCCGGTCCAGGAACGCCTCGATTTAAAAATTCTCATCCTTGTGTTCAAATCCCTCCATGGCCCTCGCCCCCCTCCCTATCTCTGTAACCTCCTCCAGCCCTACAACCCTCCGAGATCTCTGCGCTCCTCCAATTCCGGCCTCTTGCGCATCCCCAATTTCCATCACTCCGCCATTGGTGGCCGTGCCTTCAGCTGCCTGGGCCCTAAGCTCTGGAATTCCCTCCCTAAACCTCTCCGCCTCTCTCTCCTCCTTTAAGACGATCCTTAAAACCTACCTCTTTGACCAAGCTTTTGGTCACCTGTCCCAATATCTCCTTATATGGCTTGGTGTTAAATTCTGTTTGATAATCGCTCCTGTGAAGCACCTTGGGACATTTTACTACGTTAAAGGTGCTGTATAAATGGCTGTTGTTGTTGTTGTTGAATCTGAAATCTCAGATGTGCTTTGTTCGGCTGTATATAATTCGGGTGATGCTCCTTCCTCCCTTTAAGTGTAGCAGCCCTTTAAGAGCTACTGCACTTGGGATTTCCTGTCCCACCAGGCCACAGCACTCCCTGCATTAGCTTAAGTGAATTATTTTAATTAATTGACCCCAAGGAATCCTGAGCCGTTGATCAGCCACACAATGAGTATGGATGTGCCGGAAACATGGCCTTAGTTCGGCCCTGTCGGGGAATTGGCCCCCTGCTATCTCGTCCTTCTCCTGGGCACTCTGCAGTTTTTCAGTCTGACTTCAGTAACTTCTGCAGCAGGGAGTGAAGGAATGGTGACCTGAGGTGGCCAGTCAGTGTCTAGAGGATGAGAATGGACATTTCAGGTCGGTACACTGCTGGTGGGGGGGTTTTGTGCACAAATGGTGAGGTCCGAGGAGCCGCCAACATTGGGTCTCGAACCTCATTAGACTGAAGACGGGGTTAAGTGAGGGGACCATGGAGGGAATTGCCCATCAGTCCACCAGTCCTGAAACAAAGGGAGTGGTAAGAAAAGGCAAGATGGCTGACTGGTCGTGTACAAAGACAAATAAGACATAAACTAAACTGTTTATAAACATTAATGGCAGATAGTACACGACCAAACAAAGTCAGGTACCAGGAACAGCTAAAGAAACTAAGGCTGCTATTGGAGCAGCTAAAAGGTTAATGGAAAACAGGATCATGGACAAGTGAGATAGTAAATGGGAAGAGAGTCAGAGGGGGAAGAGAGTCAGAGAAGGTCAAAGCCTGTACTGGGCCACTGAAAGATGGTTAAGGACAGGTTCGAAAGGGCTCTCAGGCAATGGCGGAGATTCTAAACGAGAACTTTGCATCAGTCTTTCACTCTTGAAGACAATACCCAACTGACAGAATTAAATGGTGTTGTTAACAATAAAGTTTTTAATATTAAAATATTAAAATAGACGAACGTATTGTTTTGGAAAGAGTTAGGAACTTTAAAATAGATTGAGCTGATGGTCCAGATGATATCGACCCGAGGGTCCTCGGGGGAGATGGGTCAGGTGCTGTGAGAGCCCCTGGCCTGTACCTTTAACAGCTCGCTGTTCTCTTAGACTGCAAGGAGGCCAAAGTAGTTTTGATCTTTTAAAAGAGAGATAAGACGGATCTGGTAACTATAGATCCATTAGCTTATCGTCAGTAATAGGGAAGATGCTCAGGGAATCATTAGGAACGCAATATATGATTACTACTGTGAGGAATCTTACAACTCCAGGTTATAGTCCAACAGTTTTATTTGAAAATCACAAGCTTTCGGAGATTATCCCCTTCGTCAGGTGAGTGAGTGAAAGGTTCTCAAATCGCATATCTTATATTAGGCTGGGAGACGATCACACCAATCAAAGATGTCGTTGGTGTTCAGACAGGTTAGCCACGGAAAACAGTACATCCCAGTATACTGAATACACAATGGGTCAGATTGCAAAGCCAGAGAGAGAAAGAGACCCGAAAGGCAGAGAGAGAGAGAGAGAGAATGTCCAGTTGTATTAAAAACAGATAACTTTTTTTTCCTGCTGGTGGGGTTACGTGTAGCGTGACATGAACCCAAGATCCCGGTTGAGACCTTCAAAGGCTGACCTGTCTGAACACCAACGACATCTTTGATTGGTGTGATCGTCTCCCAGCCTAATATAAGATATGCGATTTGAGAACCTTTCACTCATTCACCTGACGAAGGAGATAATCTCCAAAAGCTTGTGATTTTCAAATAAAACTGTTGGACTATAACCTGGTGTTGTAAGATTCCTTACATTTGTCCACCCCAATCCATCACCGGCATCTCCACATCATGATTACTTAGACAGTGGAGACCATGTCAGTGACACCTAACACACAGCTCCCAGAAAAGTAGGTCCTGTGTTACCAATCTGATTGTATTCTTTGAAGAAGTCACCGGGATAGTTAATACGGGAAACCAGGTCGATATCGTCTATCCGGACTTTCAGAAAACTTTTGGAATGTCTGTTGTTTCTCCCTCCTGTTTTTCTCTGTTTTTCCAACCTTACTAAAATGCCTGCTTACTGTTTAGTATTGTGAGGAACATTAACATGTCCAAACTCTCGCTGACCGACCTGTTTTGTATCTCCTGGATTTTCTATTTTTATTCAGACACAGCAGCCAGACTGTGGGATCAGGTTTTCAGTGGAGTGGGGGGAGGTTATATCTTCTGCACGTGTTTGGCAATGTCGGGCATGGAGAGCAGCGGGGAGAGATGGTGGGAGAGTGAAGTGGACGGGAGGGTGGGATTTTAACCCCCAAGAATGGGGGGGTTGGGAAGTTAAACTAATAGAATTTTGCAGCGAGACCAGCTCCAAAACGCCCACTCCCGGGTTTAATGCGTGCAAATAATCTACTTGCCAGAGACAGGTCAATAGTTAGTGCAGGCGGGCAGGTAATCATTAGAGCAATTTAGCTGATTAGCAGATATTAATGATGTGATTGTCAATCGAATTTAACAGGCATTAGAATTTAACAGGTCCAGCATGGATTTATCAGCAGGTGAAAGGAGACGAGAAGGGCTGATCCAGGGGGTGAGGGCCTTTATTGCACTGCTTGTGGGCCCAGAGGATCAGGAGTGCTTGCCCACAGCTCACCAAGCTCACCTTTTAAACACCCCCCCATCAATGACACCCCCCCCATGAAGTCTGATGCGCCCCAAAAGCCCCCAAGAGTCCGACTTCCCCCACTCCCCAACCCTCCTCTTGAACCATATACAACTGTGCAAATAACTGTAATGTGGTTACAGTCGATCCCATAACCAGAGCTCAACTCTCCAGTCCCAACATCACAAAGCTGATTCCTGCTATTTACCTCCGAGTGTTTGTCACTGGGCTCCCAGCCAACGCACTGAGCCTTTGGATAACGGCTGCAAAGAGCAAGAAACCGTCCACCATCTTCCTGAGTAACCTGGCGACCACAGACCTCCTCCTGATCCTGAAGCTGTCTTTCCAGACTGTCTCTCATTCACACCGCCTGTACTCACTGTCTCTCATTCACACCGCCTGTACTCACTGTCCCTCACTCACCGCCTGTACTCACTGTCCCTCACTCACCCCCTGTACTCACTGTCCCTCACTCACCGCCTGTACTCACTGTCCCTCACTCACCCACTGTACTCGCTGTCCCTCACTCACATTGCCTGTACTCATGTCCCTCACTCACCGCCTGTACTCACTGTCCCTCACTCAATGCCTGTACTCATGTCCCTCACTCACCACCTGTACTCACTGTCCCTCACTCACACTGCCTGTACTCGCTGTCCCTCACTCACCCCCTGTACTCTCTGTCCCTCACTCACCACCTGTACTCGCTGTCCCTCACTCACCCCCTGTACTCACTGTCCCTCACTCACCGCCTGTACTCACTGTCCCTCACTCACCACCTGTACTCACTGTCTCTCATTCACACCACCTGTACTCACTGTCCCTCACTCACCACCTGTACTCATGTCCCTCACTCACCACCTGTACTCGCTGTCCCTCACTAACCGCCTGTACTCGCTGTCCCTCACTCACCGCCTGTACTCGCTGTCCCTCACTCACCGCCTGTACTCGCTGTCCCTCACTCACCGCCTGCACTCGCTGTCCCTCACTCACCGCCTGTACTCGCTGTCCCTCACTAACCGCCTGTACTCGCTGTCCCTCACTCACCGCCTGTACTCGCTGTCCCTCACTCACCGCCTGTACTCGCTGTCCCTCACTCGCTGTCCCTCACTCACCCCCTGTACTCGCTGTCCCTCACTCACCCCCTGTACTCGCTGTCCCTCACTCACCGCCTGTACTCGCTGTCCCTCACTCACCGCCTGTACTCGCTGTCCCTCACTCACCGCCTGTACTCGCTGTCCCTCACTAACCGCCTGTACTCGCTGTCCCTCACTCACCGCCTGTACTCGCTGTCCCTCACTCACCGCCTGTACTCGCTGTCCCTCACTCACCGCCTGTACTCGCTGTCCCTCACTCACCGCCTGTACTCGCTGTCCCTCACTCACCGCCTGTACTCGCTGTCCCTCACTCACCGCCTGAACTCGCTGTCCTTCACTCACCACCTGTACTCGCTGTCCCTCACTCACCGCCTGTACTCGCTGTCCCTCACTCACCGCCTGTACTCGCTGTCCCTCACTCACCGCCTGTACTCGCTGTCCCTCACTCACCCCCTGTACTCGCTGTCCCTCACTCACCCCCTGTACTCGCTGTCCCTCACTCACCGGCTGTACTCGCTGTCCCTCACTCACCGCCTGTACTCGCTGTCCCTCACTCACCGCCTGTACTCGCTGTCCCTCACTCACCCCCTGTACTCGCTGTCCCTCACTCACCGCCTGTACTCGCTGTCCCTCACTCACCCCCTGTACTCGCTGTCCCTCACTCACCCCCTGTACTCGCTGTCTCTCACTCACCGCCTGTACTCACTGTCTCTCACTCACCGCCTGTACTCACTGTCTCTCACTCACTGCCTGTACTCACTGTCTCTCACTCACCGCCTGTACTCACTGTCCCTCACTCACTGCCTGTACTCACTGTCCCTCACTCACTGCCTGTACTCACTGTCCCTCACTCGCTGCCTGTACTCACTGTCCCTCACTCACTGCCTGTACTCACTGTCCCTCACTCACTGCCTGTACTCACTGTCTCTCACTCACCGCCTGTACTCACTGTCTCTCACTCACCGCCTGTACTCACTGTCTCTCACTCACTGCCTGTACTCACTGTCTCTCACTCACCGCCTGTACTCACTGTCCCTCACTCACTGCCTGTACTCACTGTCCCTCACTCACTGCCTGTACTCACTGTCCCTCACTCGCTGCCTGTACTCACTGTCCCTCACTCACTGCCTGTACTCACTGTCCCTCACTCGCTGCCTGTACTCACTGTCCCTCACTCACTGCCTGTACTCTACTGTCCCTCACTCACTGCCTGTACTCACTGTCTCTCACTCACCGCCTGTACTCACTGTCTCTCACTCACCGCCTGTACTCACTGTCCCTCACTCACCCCCTGTACTCGCTGTCCCTCACTCACCGCCTGTACTCGCTGTCCCTCACTCACTGCCTGTACTCACTGTCCCTCACTCACCCCCTGTACTCACTGTCCCTCACTCACCCCCTGTACTCGCTGTCCCTCACTCACCGCCTGTACTCGCTGTCCCTCACTCACCGCCTGTACTCACTGTCCCTCACTCACTGCCTGTACTCACTGTCCCTCACTCACCCCCTTTACTCACTGTCCCTCACTCACCCCCTGTACTCACTGTCCCTCACTCACCCCCTGTACTCACTGTCCCTCACTCACCCCCTGTACTCACTGTCCCTCACTCGCTGCCTGTACTCACTGTCCCTCACTCACTGCCTGTACTCACTGTCCCTCACTCACCGCCTGTACTCACTGTCTCTCACTCACCGCCTGTACTCACTGTCTCTCACTCACTGCCTGTACTCACTGTCTCTCACTCACCGCCTGTACTCACTGTCCCTCACTCACTGCCTGTACTCACTGTCCCTCACTCACTGCCTGTACTCACTGTCCCTCACTCGCTGCCTGTACTCACTGTCCCTCACTCACTGCCTGTACTCACTGTCCCTCACTCGCTGCCTGTACTCGCTGTCCCTCACTCACCGCCTGTACTCACTGTCCCTCACTCACCGCCTGTACTCACTGTCCCTCACTCACTGCCTGTACTCACTGTCCCTCACTCGCTGCCTGTACTCGCTGTCCCTCACTCACCGCCTGTACTCACTGTCCCTCACTCACCGCCTGTACTCACTGTCCCTCACTCACTGCCTGTACTCACTGTCCCTCACTCACTGCCTGTACTCACTGTCCCTCACTCGCTGCCTGTACTCGCTGTCCCTCACTCACTGCCTGTACTCACTGTCCCTCACTCACCGCCTGTACTCACTGTCTCTCACTCACCGCCTGTACTCACTGTCTCTCACTCACTGCCTGTACTCACTGTCTCTCACTCACCGCCTGTACTCACTGTCCCTCACTCACTGCCTGTACTCACTGTCCCTCACTCACTGCCTGTACTCACTGTCCCTCACTCGCTGCCTGTACTCACTGTCCCTCACTCACTGCCTGTACTCACTGTCCCTCACTCGCTGCCTGTACTCACTGTCCCTCACTCACTGCCTGTACTCACTGTCCCTCACTCACTGCCTGTACTCACTGTCCCTCACTCACCCCCTGTACTCACTGTCCCTCACTCACCCCCTGTACTCACTGTCCCTCACTCACCCCCTGTACTCACTGTCCCTCACTCGCTGCCTGTACTCACTGTCCCTCACTCACTGCCTGTACTCACTGTCCCTCACTCACCGCCTGTACTCACTGTCTCTCACTCACCGCCTGTACTCACTGTCTCTCACTCACTGCCTGTACTCACTGTCTCTCACTCACCGCCTGTACTCACTGTCCCTCACTCACCCCCTGTACTCACTGTCCCTCACTCACCCCCTGTACTCACTGTCCCTCACTCACCCCCTGTACTCGCTGTCCCTCACTCACCGCCTGTACTCACTGTCTCTCACTCACTGCCTGTACTCACTGTCTCTCACTCACCGCCTGTACTCACTGTCCCTCACTCACTGCCTGTACTCACTGTCCCTCACTCACTGCCTGTACTCACTGTCCCTCACTCGCTGCCTGTACTCACTGTCCCTCACTCACTGCCTGTACTCACTGTCCCTCACTCGCTGCCTGTACTCACTGTCCCTCACTCACTGCCTGTACTCACTGTCCCTCACTCACTGCCTGTACTCACTGTCCCTCACTCACCCCCTGTACTCACTGTCCCTCACTCACCCCCTTTACTCGCTGTCCCTCACTCACCGCCTGTACTCACTGTCCCTCACTCACCCCCTGTACTCACTGTCCCTCACTCACCGCCTGTACTCACTGTCTCTCACTCACTGCCTGTACTCACTGTCTCTCACTCACCGCCTGTACTCACTGTCCCTCACTCACTGCCTGTACTCACTGTCTCTCACTCACCGCCTGTACTCACTGTCTCTCACTCACCGCCTGTACTCACTGTCCCTCACTCACTGCCTGTACTCACTGTCCCTCACTCACTGCCTGTACTCACTGTCCCTCACTCACTGCCTGTACTCACTGTCTCTCACTCACTGCCTGTACTCACTGTCTCTCACTCACTGCCTGTACTCACTGTCCCTCACTCACTGCCTGTACTCACTGTCCCTCACTCGCTGCCTGTACTCACTGTCCCTCACTCACTGCCTGTACTCACTGTCTCTCACTCACTGCCTGTACTCACTGTCCCTCACTCACTGCCTGTACTCACTGTCCCTCACTCGCTGCCTGTACTCACTGTCCCTCACTCACTGCCTGTACTCACTGTCCCTCACTCACCCCCTGTACTCACTGTCCCTCACTCACCCCCTGTACTCACTGTCCCTCACTCACCCCCTGTACTCACTGTCCCTCACTCACTGCCTGTACTCACTGTCCCTCACTCACCCCCTGTACTCACTGTCCCTCACTCACTGCCTGTACTCACTGTCCCTCACTCACCCCCTGTACTCGCTGTCCCTCACTCACCGCCTGTCCTCACTGTCCCTCACTCACCCCCTGTACTCACTGTCCCTCACTTACCCCCTGTACTCACTGTCCCTCACTCACCCCCTGTACTCACTGTCCCTCACTCACCCCCTGTACTCACTGTCCCTCACTCACCGCCTGTACTCACTGTCCCTCACTCACCGCCTGTACTGACTGTCCCTCACTCACCCCCTGTACTCGCTGTCCCTCACTCACCCCCTGTACTCACTGTCCCTCACTCACCCCCTGTACTCACTGTCCCTCACTCACCCCCTGTACTCACTGTCCCTCACTCACTGCCTGTACTCACTGTCCCTCACTCACCCCCTGTACTCACTGTCCCTCACTCACTGCCTGTACTCACTGTCCCTCACTCACTGCCTGTACTCGCTGTCCCTCACTCACTGCCTGTACTCACTGTCCCTCACTCACCCCCTGTACTCACTGTCCCTCACTCACCCCCTGTACTCGCTGTCCCTCACTCACCGCCTGTACTCACTGTCCCTCACTCACTGCCTGTACTCACTGTCCCTCACTCACCCCCTGTACTCACTGTCCCTCACTCACCCCCTGTACTCACTGTCCCTCACTCACTGCCTGTACTCACTGTCCCTCACTCACTGCCTGTACTCACTGTCCCTCACTCACTGCCTGTACTCACTGTCCCTCACTCACCCCCTGTACTCACTGTCCCTCACTCACCCCCTGTACTCACTGTCCCTCACTCACCCCCTGTACTCGCTGTCCCTCACTCACCCCCTGTACTCGCTGTCCCTCACTCACTGCCTGTACTCACTGTCCCTCACTCACTGCCTGTACTCACTGTCCCTCACTCACCCCCTGTACTCGCTGTCCCTCACTCACCCCCTGTACTCACTGTCCCTCACTCACTGCCTGTACTCACTGTCCCTCACTCACTGCCTGTACTCACTGTCTCTCACTCACTGCCTGTACTCACTGTCCCTCACTCACCCCCTGTACTCACTGTCTCTCACTCACCCCCTGTACTCGCTGTCCCTCACTCACCGCCTGTACTCACTGTCCCTCACTCACCGCCTGTACTCACTGTCCCTCACTCACCCCCTGTACTCACTGTCCCTCACTCACTGCCTGTACTCACTGTCTCTCACTCACTGCCTGTACTCACTGTCCCTCACTCACCGCCTGTACTCACTGTCCCTCACTCACCGCCTGTACTCACTGTCTCTCACTCACTGCCTGTACTCACTGTCCCTCACTGCTGTTGATCAGCCCTTAAACCATTGTGTTTAATTCCATAAACCATGGTGCTTTTAAAATGTCATGTTGTATCTCATGTCTCGGAAACCTTCCAAACAGCACAATGAGTTGCAGCAGCTGTTATTATTTAGGTAAACACACAGCAAATACCTCAAACAGCAAAGAGATGGATGATCTGTTAGGTGACATGAGGAAAAACTTTTTTACACAGCGAGTGTTTAGGATCTGGAATGCACTGCCTGAGGGGGTGGTGGAGGCAGATTCAATCATGGCCTTCAAAAGGGAACTGGATAAGTACTTGAAAGGAAAACATTTGCAGGGCTACAGGGATAGGGCGGGGGAGTGGGACGAGCTGGATTGCTCTTACATCGAGCCGCACGGACTCGATGGGACGAATGGCCTCCTCCTGTTCCTAATGCTCCGATGTAACTCAGGAGTGTACAAAAGGACCCTCGGGATTTACATTTCATGTTCCCAATGTTTTTGGAAATGGACTGAAAGATTTGGTGTGTTGAAGTCTGGTACTAATCATTAAACTGTTTTATTTCACAGAAAACAAGTGAACATAAAGAATAACCTTTGGTCGCTGTCCCTGCACGGTGTTTACAAACCTGGAGCTTCCCAGACCCAACAGCATTTAACTTATATCTAAATCAGCAGCCTGATGTACAGCGAGGTGCGTTCCACAGGCAGGACCTTTGCAAATGTTACACTGGCTGCATCAGGGTAACTTAGAAATGCAGTCAGTGCTTCCCTGCTCCAATACCCAAAGGCCTGTCACAGATGCTGCAACACAGGAAGGTTTGTTCACTGATCTTTCTTTATCCTTGTCTGTGGGCTCTGTCTCCTCCTTGTGTTCCTTCAGTTTGCAGTTCCACATCCTCTGGATCCTGTCCAGGTCACTTCTCATTGCGTCTGATCAGCTCTTTCAAAGTCCATTCAGCTCAAAATTTTGCCTGGTCCCTCAACTCTGACCCAAACTCTAACTCTGACCCTAACCCTGACCCTAACCCTAACCCTGACCCTAACCCTAACCCTGACCCTAACCCTAACTCTGACCCTGACCCTGACCCTGACCCTAACCCTAACTCTAACCCTGACCCTGACCCTGACCCTGACCCTAACTCTAACCCTGACCCTGACCCTGACCCTGACCCTAACTCTAACCCTGACCCTGACCCTGACCCTAACCCTGACTCTGACTCTGACCCTAACCCTGACCCTGACCCTGACCCTAACCCTGACTCTGACCCTGACCCTGACCCTTGCTGTCTCCGGCCGTCATAATTAGCTTTAGAAACGTCACATTTTCTGGACCGATTCCATCCCTGGGTTTCAGTGGATAAATTTTGGCCTTCAGCAAATCGTTAAATATATTCTGAGACAGTTAAACATTTGGTCCCAGATTTGAAACAGTTCTCCACCTGCCTGTGTCACATAACAGATCAGAAAGTATTACACTTTATTTAAATCAGGCTTCAAAAGCCTTAAAGGTTGTGTAAATTATAAACAACAACTTGCATTTATACATCCCCTTTAATGTAGAGAACTATCCTGAGGCACTTCACAGAAGTGTAATCAAACAAAAATTTATACCAAACCAAAGAAGGAGGCACGGTGACCAATGGTGGGGCGAATAGAGAATGGGACAGACAAGAGGCCAGAATTGGAGGAGGGCAGAGACCTCGGAGGGTTGTGGGGCTGGAGGAGGTTACAGAGATAGGGAGGGGCAAGGATTTGAACACAAGGATGAGAATTTTGTACAGAGGTGAGAGCATATGGGTTAGAATTAGGGTCAGGGTTCAAAACTAAAGCATTGCTGAAACTGGCAGAAAGTGGCCTCTGGCTGAGATAAGGGGATAATGGTGGATCACTCGCAAAACCTTCTGGGTGACACCAGTGCTGGAAATGAGATTGTGGGTTAAGGTGGAAGAGTGAGAAGGATGGGAAAATGAAGCTGAAGGAAGTTAAGGGGACAATGTGGGATTAAGAAGGGAGGCAGTGGTTTGAACAGAGGAACAGGAGGAGGCCATTCAGCCCCTCGAGCCTAGTCAACCATTCAATTAGATCATAGCTGATCCGCACCTCAATTCAATTTTCCTGCCCTTTGCTCCGTATCCTTGATACTTAACAAAAACAATCTATCGATCTCAGTCTTGAAAGTTCCAATTGACCCCCAGCATTCACCGCCTTTTGGGGGAGAGAGTTCCAGATTTCCACCCCCCTTTGTGTGAGGAAGTGCTTCCTGACATCACCCCTGAACGGCCTGGCTCTAATTTTAAGATTATTCCCTCTTGTTCTGGACTCCCCCCACCAGAGGAAATAGTTTCTCTCTATCCACCCTATCAAATCCTTTTAACATTTTAAACACCTCGATTAGATTAGATCACCCCTCAATCTTCTAAACTCGAGGGAATACAAACCCAGTTTGTGCAACCTGTCCTCATAATTTAAGAGGCGGGATTGAGGGGTGATGGTGAAGGTGATGCAATTCAGAAAGGACTGGGAGAGATAGTGGGATTGGTGGGGGTTAGTGCAAGGTAGCAGCATTGAGGGGGGAATGGGGTAGGTGGGGTGATTCGATTGAAGGCAGGTGTATTTAGGGAAAGTGGGAGGAGACAAAATGGGAGAAGGTCATGAAGGGTGGTGGATGTGGTGTACGTGGACTTTCAGAAAGCCTTTGACAAGGGACCACACCAGAGACTATTGGAGAAGATTGAGGACTATGGAATTAGGGGGAGGTAGAAAATTGGTTAGAAGGGAGGAAACAGAGAGTAGGAGTTAAGGGCAGTTTGTCAGTGGTGAAAGTGGGTAGTGGTGCCCCACAGGGTTCTGATCTGGGACCCCTTCAGCTCACTGTACATCAATGGTTTGAATAAAGGGATGAAAGGAGTGGGGCCCAAATTTTCAGGCGATACTAAACTGGGAGGAACAGTGAATAATTCTGAGAACCAAAGGAAGCTGAAAGGGGAGACTGATAAGATGGTGGAATGGGCAAAAAATGACAGGTGGAGTTCAATGTCAGTAAATGGGAGGGGGTACATTTTGATAAAAAATAAAATAATGATTATACTTTAAATGGAGGAAATCTGGATGATGTGGAATTGCAGAGAGATTTAGGGGTTCAGATTCACAAGATATCAAAAGCAGAACCTCAAGTGGGTAAGGTCATACAAAGGCTAACGGTATATAGGTTGGAAGGTGTAGGATCTAAAAATCACCCCACCAAGCAGCAGAACTTGATGTGTCTCAGCCACAGCTAAGAAATGTTTGTGTTTGAGACATGACAGAGCTCTGATTTTGTCAGTGTTTCTTCATGTCTCTATGATACGTATCTTTCTTCAGTGTTTATTTACATTTGTTCTCAGGATGTGGGCAAAAGTAGTGAGAGTTTGGAATTTGCTGTCACATATTGAAGCAGATAGCATTGACATATATAAGGGAAGCCTTGCTACATACTTGAGTGGGAAGGGAATAGAGGGATTGAGGGGCAGGGTGGGAAGAGGTAATTAGAGTGGGGGAAGCCTCATGTGGAGTATAAACACAGGCATAGACCAGTTGGGCAGAACGGCCTGTTTCTGTGCTGTACATTTTCTGTAACGATTCTGGCCAGGCCGGCATTTATTGCCCATCCCTAGTTGCCCTGAGAAGGTGGTGCTGGGCCTTCTTCTTGAACCACTGCAGTCCGTGTGGTGACACTGCTCCCACAATGGTGTTATATAGGGAATTCCAGACTTTAACCCCAGTGAAAGATCATGGACAGATGTGCCTGCAACAGGTAGGTTGGTGAGGACGAGGTCAAGTAGGTTATTCCCTCGTGTTGGTTCCCTTGCCATTGGATACAGGCCCAGTCTGGTAGCTATGTCCCTCAGGACCGGGCCAGCTCAATCAGTGGTGGTACTACCGAGCCACTCTTGGTGATGGACATTGAAGTCCCCCACCCAGAGCACCTTCTGTGTCCTTTGCTTTCCTTACAGATTTTTGCAAGTGGTGTTCAACATGAAGGTGTTCTGTTTGGTCAGTTGAGGGGCAGCAGTGGCTGGTGATCAGCAGGAGGTTTCCTGACTCTGTTTAACCTGAAGCTACAAGACCTCATGGGTCCAGAGTTGATGTTGAAGACTCCCAGGGCCACTGTGCCTCCACCTCTGGTTGTTCTGGGCTGCCAGTGGGACAGGGCATACCCAAGGATGGTGATCACAAGATAATTCCAGAAGAGGGAGACCGTCCTGGTTCATTGATCCATTGTCCCTCATTGTAGCAACCAGTTGTTTCTAAAATAATTCCGGGATTTCTGCCTCCATTACTCTATCTGGAGATTTATCCCACATGTTGATCACTCTTTGTGTGAAAAAAATCTCCTGATATCAGTTCTAAAAGTTCCTGACTCTAGTTAGAACCTGTGTCCCCGAGTTCTACTCCCACAGTTTAATTTAAAGTAATATTCTGGGTTAACCTTTTCTATACGTTTAAGCACCATATATCCCTCTGTAAGATCATCTCTCAGATGCCTCCTTTCCAGCTGAATGGTCTGAATCTCTCGTCTTTCCCCATAACTCAGACACTGACCCCGGGATTCAGACTCATGACTCGTCTCTGCACTCCCTCCAGGGTTTGTCTCCACTGTACTTCAGTGACCAGAACTGGAGTCAGCAAGCAAGGTGCAGTCTGACCAGATCCTGTACAGTTTGACCGTGACATCCTCTGACTTGTGCTCTACTGTTTGGACAATGGAAATCTACATCCTTTTCTTTCTTTGATTGCCACTCTGCATTTGTTGGACGTGTTGACTGATGAGTTTACCGAGACTCCTCAGTCTCTTTCACCTTCATCACATCCATGGAATGTGCGTTTCCAATCTTTCTCTCCAATGAGCACCTTACACTGCGTTAAATTCCATCAATCATTGGTCTGATATTCAGGTATTTTGTCCAACTCATTCTGTAACTTCTGAGCTGCCTCTTCAGATTCCATTACTCCTCCTAGTTTGGGAACATCTGCAGGGTTGAGTTTCAGAATCTAAGCCAATGATGTAAATTAGAAACGGTCGTGGTCCCAGCATTGAGCGGACACGCAGAGTGTCAGAAACTGATTCCAATCACATCACAGGCAACTTTAACAATAAGAGGGGAAATGTAGCTTTTTTAAAAAAATGACATTTCAACTTTACACCATGAGTCACACTGTTGGATTTGGACTAAAGCCTGATATCAGACCTCATTACTGATTCGTTCTACTTTATCTGCAATTCCTGTGGCCTTTACTTTTGAAAGGGAAGTTGCAGCAGAGATTTGCCTATTTGTGACCATGATACGGGGACAATGTGGGCAGACATATGGCAGACTGATTCATCAATTACCTCAGACTGACTGGAACTGAAACCAGAAAACTGCTCAGTTCAGAGAGTCAGTCACTCACTGCTCACCAGCCTGAGGCAGTTAAGTAACCCTCTGTAGCCAGCTGTGTGGGACATGGATCCCCCTCTCACACCTGCACAGCGTTTCCATTGAAGAAACATCAGGCCAGAGGTGGACTCAGAAAAACAGGAACAACCTGACCAGAAAAGTTACCCTTGGTCCCACAGACACCGGCCGACTGGACGGTCCCACAGACACCGGCCGACTGGGCGGTCCCACAGACACCAGCCAACTGGCCGGTCCCACAGACACCAGCCGACTGGGCGGTCCCACAGACACCAGCCGACTGGCCGGTCCCACAGACACCAGCCGACTGGACGGTCCCACAGACACCAGCCGACTGGCCGGTCCCACAGACACCAGCCGACTGGGCGGTCCCACAGACACCAGCCGATTGGGCGGAGTTTGTATTGAGGAGATCACTAATCTTCGATGTGTCCTGTGTATATTGTCATCCTGAGGAGAGGCCTCTATAACAAGCCATGTTTGCTGTGTGATCCCTCACTCCCTCCTCTGTTCTGACACAGTCACCTGCAAAATGGCAGACACAAAGAGCTGGGTCTCTCTCTGCCCGCTGGAAGTGCAAGGGGATGGGCCGCCCACCGCTTACAGGACACTGCCTGAAACACCACTCAGCCAATCTCAAGCTGTGATTTGGCTCAGCAATGCAGGGATGATTGGTTGTTGAAGTTAAACGAGTCATGGTAGCTTCCTGGGTGGCTGTGATTGGCATCACTCAGAAGCTGCACCCCTTCCAGTTTATAAAATTGATGGGGTTTTCATATGGTGCCACCTGAGTTTGATCAATGCCAGCCTGTACCCCAGGGAATCCCACTAGTCTATGAAAGTTCACCACTTGCTCTCTCTTTGCTTTGCAGGATCCATTGAGATTGTGTTGAATTGAGATGCTCACTTGAACAGAGCATCCATAAGCTTCTTAATACAGCGGTGCACAGCTAATTGACTGATGCTGCCTGGAAGGATCTGATTGCATAACAATTCAAGGCAGTGATCAATTTAACAGCAATTGATCAGGGTCCGCTCCTGCTGCTGCAAGTCTTGCAGCAAAACTCACCAATCGCCTGTGGAGGGAGGGGGCAATGTAACTTTCTAACGTAATATCTCTGTGAGAAGTCAGGGAGCTCAGTGAAGTCTATTGGGTGGGTGGCTACAGGGTGACTATAGACCCCTCCTGTGAGACCGCACACTCGTGGCCTCTGTGCTTAACTCCTCCATCCCCTCCTCTTCATATCATAAGGGGATTCCCATAGACAGACCCACTTATTGCCCAAAATTTATTGGTATTTTTCTGCACTCACTTTTTATTTAGTTTTATGTTCAGGAAATAAAAAGGCTCCAAAAATTGTAGTCTCCGAAAGGCCTGCTGGGAAGAAAATATTTCAGAAACCAGAGAGTCTCTTTGCCCATCGCTGGTGGACCAGTCGCCAGCCTCGCCCCCTCACCCTCACTGTTTACCCTCGCCCCCTCACCCTCACTGTTTACCCTCGCCCCCTCACCCTCACTGTTTACCCTCGCCCCCTCACCCTCACTGTTTACCCTCGCTCCCTCCGCCCTCACTGTTTACCCTCACCCTCACTGTTTACCCTCGCTCCCTCCGCCCTCACTGTTTACCCTCACCCTCACTGTTTACCCTCGCTCCCTCCGCCCTCACTGTTTACCCTCACCCTCACTGTTTACCCTCGCCCCCTCACCCTCACTGTTTACCCTCTCTCCCTCCGCCCTCACTGTTTACCCTCGCCCCCTCACCCTCACTGTTTACCCTCGCCCTCACTGTTTACCCTCGCCCTCACTGTTTACCCGTGGTGGGGCAGGTTCTGGGCAAAATGGTTTGTTTTTGGGGTCGGGTTCCAGCAGATCGACCCATTTTCCTTCATTTACTGTCGCTGAACTGCCCAAATAGTGATGGGTTTACAAGGACGATCCAATCAGCTCGGCCTTGAACAGGGCAGTTTGTGTACGGGTCAGTGTGAAGGATTATTTCTCACTGTGGGTTTCAGTTTCTCCACTCAGTCCCTGTGAGAATCGGTTCTGTATATTCCATGCCGCAGATTATTTCTGTGAAAGGAGAAGAGATTTTCTCCGAACATCCAGCATGTGATGAATGTGACCTCAAGCTGATGTGCTTTTATATAAAAATAATTCTGTGTCAGACCAGGAATGTGGGCCCAGGACACGATGATCAAAGCCCGCAGTCAGTTTCACTTCATTTTATTGTTTTGGCCGATGCAAATGCTCACCCAGGTCTCCACAGATCAAGTTGCATAAACAGGCCCCAAACCCTGACCCCCGACCCTGACCCTGACCCCCAAACCCTGACACCCAACCCTGACCCCCAAACCCTGACACCCAACCCTGACCCTGACCCCCAAACCCTGACACCCAACCCTGACCCTGACCCCCAAACCCTGACACCCAACCCTGACACCCAACCCTGACCCTGACCCCCAAACCCTGTCACCCGTCCTTGACACCCAACCCTGACCCTGACCCCCAAACCCTGTCACCCGACCCTGACCCCCAAACCCTGACACCCAACCCTGACCCTGACCCCCAAACCCTGTCACCCGACCCTGACCCTGACCCCCAAACCCTGTCACCCGACCCTGACCCTGACCCCCAAACCCTGACACCCAACCCTGACCCTGACCCCCAAACCCTGACACCCAACCCTGACCCTGACCCCCAAACCCTGACACCCAACCCTGACCCTGACCCCCAAACCCTGTCACCCGACCCTGACCCTGACCCCCAAACCCTGAACCTGACCCCCAAACCCTGACACCCAACACCCGACCCTGCTCCGACACCCAACCCCAACACCTGATCCTCGACCCCGAAACCCGACCCTGACACCCGACACTCGACCTCAACACCCGACACTCGACCCCGACACCTGACCCCGACACCTGACCCCGACACCCGACCCCGACACCCGACCACTTGCACGTCTGCCCCCACATGCACTGTCCAGCAGGAGTCACTGAATGCTGATCGGGAAGTCTGGCTGATCCCGGGGTTAAAGCAATGCTGGGATCGGCAGAGATGGAATTGGGACTGTCCCGGTCCCTATGGCACAACTCTTTTATCTGATTTATTACGGGTTCAGGACTCAAGTGAACTCGGATGCAGCAGAATGATGTTACTGTAATAAACACGATTGTAAAATCCACAGGGAAACAGATTGAGGGAGAACTTCCCTGGGATCTCCTGATCTGTAACATTTATCCATTTGCACCAATCCCCCCCCGCCAGAGACTTCCTGCAGAAAATCCAGATGAATATCTGCAGGTCGCAGCCTGACACACTGGTGACATGAAAAGGCCCATCAGTTAGTGTCAACTTTCACAATGATTCCATCGCCTATTTGAAAATTATTTTCTGTGAACAAAAATAAACATTGCACTCCAGGACACATCCCCCCCTGTGGTTGATGATCAATGTCCCCTTGGTAACCAGCGATAGCCAATAAATATCCTCATGCCAGTGTCCCAAGATTAATTGTGTTTTAATGTAGATTATGTAAAACTAAGCAAATTAGCCTGTTCCACAGACAGTGACCTAAAGGTTATTTGTAAAGGTGAAAAGTGCATGGATTGACAGGGTCATTAAATGCAGTTCTGATGCAGAAGGACTTCAGCCCATGGGATTCTCTCCTCTGTGAATATCAGCCCGATATTTTACCATTACAGCCGCTCGCTGTGTTAATGAGTTGTGTTCTGACCCCTTCCTGCTGTTACAGCTGCTGACGAGCCTGTATCGGCCGGGCTGTGGTTTTCACAGATGTGACAGTGTTGCTGACGGTCACACTGCTCTCAGCATGAGTCACCGCTGAGTTCCGTTGTCTCTGCCTGTCGCACTCACTCAGCCCTCGCGTCGAAGAGTCAGATCCTCAGACAGGACACAAGAATGAAGTTACTCCAGACACTTGGACTATTTGCTCTGGTCAACTGTTGCACCACAAAAGGGATCGAAGGTAAGAGATTCAGTAGAAACGGTTTTTACCGCTGCAAAAAATTCTGTGTTCTCCTAAACTACAGAAAATTTCTATTCAGCAATTAAACTATTAACAGATCTTCACTTCTGGAGAATATTCATTTCAACAGGTCAACATCAAAGTAATTTATCCAAATTATCCTATCCAGAATACTCAGTCCAGAATATACTTTATCTGAAGTATTCTATGTGGAGAATTCTGTCCAGCATATTCCATGTAAAATATTCTATCTGAAATATTATATCTGAAGCATTATATCTAGTATATTCTGTCCAGAGTATTCTATCTGGAATAATCTTTCCGGAATATTCTATCTAGAGTATTCTATCCTTCCTGTAATGTGGTGACCAGAACTGTACTCAAGCTGTGGCCTAACCAGTGTTTTATACATTTCCAGCATAACATCCCTGCTTTTATATTCTATGCCTTGGCTAATAAAGGAAAGTATCCCGTTTGCCTTCTTAACCACCTTATCTACCTGTCCTGCTACCTTCAGGGATCTGTGGACATGCACTCCAAGGTCCCTCACTTCCTCTACACCTCTCAGTATCCTCCCATTTATTGTGTATTCCCTTGCCTTGTTTGCTCTCCCCAAATGCATTACCTCACACTTCTCTGGATTGAATTCCATTTGCCACTTTTCTGCCCACCTGACCAGTCCATTGATATCTTCCTGCAGTCTACAGCTTTCCTCCTCACTATCAACCACACGGCCAATTTTTGTATCATCTGCAAACTTCTTAATCTTGCCCCCTACATTTAAGTCCAAATCATTAATATATATCACAAAGAGCAAAGGACCGAGTACTGAGCCCTGCGGCACCCCACTGGAAACAGCCTTCCAGTCACAAAAACACCCGTCGACCATTACCCTTTGCTTCCTGCCACTGAGCCAATTTTGGATCCAACTAGCCACTTTCCCTTGGATCCCATGGGCTTTTACTTTGTGTATGTGTGTGTAGATGTGTGTGTGTAGGTGTGTGTGTGTGTGTCATTGTGTGTGTGTGTCATTGTGTGTGTGTGGGTGTGTCTTTGTGTGTGTGTGTGTGTGTGTATCTGTCTGTCTTTGTGTGTGTGTGTGTGTGTATCTGTCTGTGTATGTTCCCCCCCCCATGTCCCTCTATCTGTCCCCCCACCCCAGAACGTGTTCCAATGCTCTGGGATCAGGAATTCTCCATACTCACCATCTCTGTAGCAGCATGTTGACATGTCAGATCTGCTTCTCCATAACTCTCCTAGAACGCACCTTCAAAGTCCTAGATAAATCCACGCTGTTAGACTTTAATCTAGAACCCAGCGCCTCAAAGTCTCTCGCTGAAATCCCCATCAAACTCTTTAATCTAAACTCGCTTTTATACTCAGTTGGCCTCTCAGCTCACCGGGGAGAGTGTAGGGGGAGCTTTACTCTGCATTTAAGCTGATACTTACAATGTCACTTCCTTTTGTGAATTGACTTTCTAAAAGAATCCCCTGGACCTGATGACCTACGTCCGAGGGTTCTAAACGAGGAGATTGCAGGGATAGTGGAAGCATTGGTTGTGATCTTCAAAATTCCCTAGATTCTAGAACGGTCCCAGCGGATTGGAAGACAGCAAATGTAACCCCGCTATTCAAGAAAGGAGGGAGAGAGAAAACAGGGAACTACAGGCCAGTTAGCCTGACATTGGTCATCAGGAAAATGCTGGAATCCATTATTAAGGAAATGATAACAGGGCACTTAGAAAATCATAATATGATTAGGCAGAGTCAACATGGTTTTATGAAAGGGAAATCGTGTTTGACAAATTTATTAGACTCTTTTGAGGATGTAACTAGCAGGGTAGATAAAGGGGAACCAGTGGATGGAGTATATTTGGATTTTCAAAAGGCATTCGATAAGGTGCCACATAAAAGGTTGTTACACAAGATAAGGGCTCATGGGGTTGGGGGTAATATATTATCATGGATAGAGGATTGGTTAACGGACAGAAAACAGAGAGTAGGGATAAATGGGCCATTCTCAGGTTGTCAGGCTGTAACCAGTGGGGTGCCACAAGGATCAGTGCTTGGGCCTCAGCTATTTACAATCTATATTAATGATTTAGATGAAGGGACCGAGTGTAGTGTATCCAAGTTTGCTGACGATACAAAGTTAGGTGGGAAAGTAAACTGTGAGGAGGACACAAAGAGTCTGCAAAGGGATAGAGACAGGTTAAGTGAGTGGGCAAGAAGGTGGCAGATGGAGTATAATGTGGGGAAATGTGAGGTTATTCACTTTGGTAGGAAGAATAGAAAAACAGAATATTTTTTAAATGATGAGAAACTATTAAATATTGGTGATCAGAGAGATTTGGGTGTCCTTGTACAAGAAACACAGAAAGTAAACATGCAGGTTCAGCAAGCAATTAGGAAGGTAAATGGAATGTTGGCCTTTATTGCAAGGGGATTGGAGTACAAGAGTAAGGAAGTCTTACTACAATTGTACAGGGCTTTGGTGAGACCTCACCTGGGATACTGTGTACAGTTTTGGTCTCCTTATCTAAGGAAGGATATACTTGCCTTAGAGGCGGTGCAACGAAGGTTCACAAGATTGATTCCTGGGATGAGAGGGTTGTCCTATGAGGAGAGATTGAGTAGAATGGGTATATACTCTCTGGAATTTAGAAGAATGAGAGGTGATCTCATTGAAACATGTAAGATTCTGAGGGGACTTGACAGGGTAGACGCTGAGAGGCTGTTTCCCCTGGCTGGAGAGTCTAGAACTAGGGGGGCATAGTCTCAGGATAAGGGGTCGGCCATTTAGAACTGAGATGAGGAGGAATTTCTTCACTCAGAGGGTTGTGAATCTTTTGGAATTCTCTACCCCAGAGGGCTGTGGATGCTCAGTCGTTGAATATATTCAAGGCTGAGATCGATAGATTTTTGGACTCGAGGGGAATCAAGGGATATGGGGATCGGGCGGGAAAGTGGAGTTGAGGTCAAAGATCAGCCATGATCTGATTGAATGGCGGACCAGGCTCGAGGGGCCGGATGGCCAACTCCTGCTCCTATTTCTTATGTTCTTATAAGATCAATGTTGCTGTGAATCACCACCAATCCCAATACTCCAAACCTCACCTCAAAGTAGTGCAAAGTGCTCAGGGGAAAGGGGGAATGAAGCATTATTCTCTCTGTTCTACTCTCTGCTTGTTGTGTGACAGTTTCAGACATGTACAGTATTCCCTTAGTGTGTTCCCAACAACACGGACTCCCATTTGTTGACAAGAATCTATCTAGTTCCTTCTTGAAACCCGTTAAGGTTTCTTGTCCCCCCCACTCCCCGTGCCTGTAATCTGTTCCATACACTCACCACCCTTTTAGTTAAAAGGTTCCTCCTGCATTTCTTATTTTCTTTGGCTGTCTTTATTTTGTAAATATGATCCCATGTTCTCGGCAGAAAAGTTCACTTTTTAAAAATTCATTCTGGGGATGTGGGCGTCGCTGGCGAGGCCGGCATTTATTGGCCATCTCTAGTTGCCCCTTGAGAAGGTGGTGGTGAGCCGCCTTCTTGAACCGCTGCAGTCCGTGTGGTGATGGTGCTCCCAGTCGGGAGTTCCAGGATTCTGACCCAGCGACGATGAAGGAACGGCCGATATGTGTCCAAGTCAGGATGGTGTGTGACTTGGAGGGGAACGTGCAGGTGGTGTTGTTCCCATGTGCCTGCTGCCCTTGTCCTTCTAGGTGGTAGAGGTCGTGGGTTTGGGAGGTGCTGTCGAAGAAGCCTTGGCGAGTTGCTGCAGTGCATCCTGTGGATGGTACACACTGCAGCCACAGTGCGCCGGTGGTGGAGGGAGTGAATATTGAGTCCAGTGGATGAGTCTAAACCTTTCATAATTTTAAACACTTCTATCATATCCTCTCTCAGTCGTCTCTTTTCAGCCCTGGGTGTTCAATCTTTGCCCATATGATCTGTACTTATTCTTTGTCCCTTGTTCTTTTGCTCAAATCACAGAATGTGTACAGATGAAAAACATGAGCAGCAGCAGAAAATTCCCCATCATCCAGCTGATAGACCAGACTTTGAACAAAACGATCAACACCTTCAACGATTCTGCAATGCAGCACCTGAGGAGTGAGGTCACCACAGTGCTGATCCCCTGTTTCTACCTCATGGTGTTAATTATCGGCCTGCCAGCTAACGGGCTGGCTCTCTGGGTCCTCGTCACAAGAATCAAGAAGCTGTCCTCCACCATCTTCCTGATGAACCTCGCCTTGGCCGACCTGCTCCTGACCCTCTCCCTCCCTTTCAAGATCTCCTACCATCTGCTGGGCAATGACTGGGTGTTTGGAGAGGGGCTGTGCCGAGGTTCCAGCGCTCTCTTCTATGGGAATGTGTACAGCTCCACCCTCCTCCTCACCTGCATCAGTGCCGATCGATACCTGGGAGTGGTTCATCCCTTCCTCTCGAAGGAACTGCGGAGTAAGAAGTCTGTGTACTGCGTTTGTGGAGTGGTCTGGGTGCTGGTTGTACTCTCCATGGTGCCGTTGTACATCACCAACCAGTCGTACAAGATCCACACTCTCAACATCACCACCTGCAATGACGCACTCCTAGAAAAGACAATGAATGGCTACATCTTCTATTACTTCATCTGTCTGGTGGTGTTTGGTTTTGTGATTCCCTGTTTAATCTCTGTCTTCTGTTATGTGTCTGTTATTTCCACATTAATTCTAAATGACGAGAAGTATGTCCATGTGATTAAGGTGACGGTGCTGGTCCTGCTCGTGTTCCTGGTGTGTCTGACTCCCTTTAATGTGATCTTGTTAATCCAGGTTCCCACACACAGCAGTGACCTGTATTTCTATTATATGATCTGCCTGGCACTCAGCACCTTCAATAACTGCATCGACCCTTT
The DNA here is from genome assembly GCF_035084215.1 of Heptranchias perlo. Taxonomy (NCBI): domain Eukaryota; kingdom Metazoa; phylum Chordata; class Chondrichthyes; order Hexanchiformes; family Hexanchidae; genus Heptranchias; species Heptranchias perlo. Next base: position 38,043,004 of record NC_090353.1, read on the forward strand.
CATCTACTACTACATCTCCGAGGAGTTCAGGGACAAAGTGAGAAGCACGATCTGTGCCCCTAAAAACAAGGCGAATTCTGAGAAATCTGCTCAGAGTCTCATTCAGAGCAGCAGTTTGTCCCAGTCCAGGCCACCCCAGGCAGTGTAGAGTTTCTGGTTCTGTTCTATCTCTGGGGTCAGTGATTTATCACTTGGATATCCGGCTTTCAGTGTCATTGGGGCACGTTCAGTGGGACTCGGGCAGCAAGCTGTCCTTCGAACTGTAGGTGTGGAATTTACCTCAGTAACAGGTACCCTGGAGGTTTACTGTTGGGCCTACACGAGTTTGCCAGGACTGAACAACTTTCTACGCACTTGTTCATAATGTATAGTATGTCACTGCTAGACATCAATCATTCAAGATTATCCATGTGGTTTATATGCGATGACTCCCAGAGTTGCAACTGTAACAGTTGTAATTCACCAAGACAATTATAGAATCTTACAGCACAGGCCATTCGGCCCATCGTGCCTGTGCCGGCTCTTTGAAAGAGCTATCCAATTAGTCCCACTCCCCCCTGCAAATTTTTCCCTTCAAGTATTTATCCAATTCCCTTTTGAAAGTTATTATTGAATCTTCTTCCACCGCCCTTTCAGGCAGTGAATTCCAGATCAGAACAACTCGCTGCGTAAAATAAAAGGTTTTCCTCGTCTCCCCTCTGATTCTTTTGCCAATTATCTTAAATCTGTGACCCTCCTGCCAGTGAATAACCAGTGAATTACACAGCTAAAATCTATGCCTTACCACATCGTTTCTTTACACCGATTTCACAGCTGCTTCCGACTGGAACTGGTTTTGATTGAAAGAAACTTTTAAAAATCTGAACGAGGTGAGTCGCCTGAACCTCACATTTGATGATCGGTTGAGTGGCATTGCTTCCCGCACTGGCCGGAGACTCCCCGTTTGATTCCATCTGTACTGATCGCAGCCTTGTGGTTATGGTGCCAGAGTGGAACTGGGTCCTGTTCAGCATTGATGCCCCATACAGTTGAATAGCTTGCTGTTACTCTTATGAAGAAGTCATCTGAGTGAAGTGAGGTAGCTCGTGGAACCCAAACCCACCAAGTCACCGAACTGGTCAGCTCTTTAACAGGGGAATATACCAGGGCTGGGATACAAATGTGAGGAAGTGATGCTGCAGCTGCACAGAGCCTCAGTCAGACCCCGTCTGGAGAGACTGGGTTCAGTTCTGGGCCCCGCCCCTCAGGAAGGATATATTGGCCTTGGAGGGGGTGCAGCCCAGATTCACCAGAATGATACCGGGACTAAAAGGGTTAAATTACGAGGACAGGTTCCATAGACGAGGCTTGTATTCCCTTGAGTTTAGAAGAGTAAGGGGTGGTCTAATGAGGGGTTTAAGATGATTAAAGTAGTTGAAAGGGTGGATAGAGAGAAACTATTTCCTCTGGTGGGGGAATTCAGAACAAGGGGGCAGGACCTTAAAATTAGAGCCAGGCCATTCAGGGGTGATGTCGGGAAGCACTTCTTCACACAAAGGGGAGTGGAAAATCTGAAACTCTTTCCCCCCCCCCAGAAGACTGTAGATGCTGGGGGTCAATTGGAGATCGACAGATTTTTGTTGGGTGAGGGTATCGAGGGACATGGAGCAAAGGCGGGAAAATGGGGTTCAGAATACAGACCAGCCAGGATCTGATTGAATGGTGGAACAGACTCGAGGGGCTGAATGGCCTCCTCCTGTTCCTCTACTCCATTGGTCAGCCCGTCACAGGGGAATAAGTCACTACTCTGCTTAGATACTGATCAATTAATTGATGGCTGTGACTTCACCTCGACAATCCTCACCCTAAACCCCTCTCTTCATTTAAGACCCTCACTAAAACTCACCTATTTGACCAAGCTCTTCACTCCACCGAGTATATCCCCCTCTGGCTGATTCCACCTCTCTGAAGCCCCACAGGGGTCTGTGTTACAGCCACTGTATAAATGCAAATTGTTGATGTATATGAGAGAATGAGGTCTGTGCCTAACACTGTGTCATGAGCTCCTCTTGAGACTGATTGCAGAAAGATTTGCAGCTAATAAACAGGAAACTTTGATCTCTGGATCTTTCTATTGTCTTGCTACATGACACAAGTACGTGAATAACTGAATGATGAAAAGGAATTACACCAGTGCACGAGGGGAGCTTTACTCAAAGCTCAGCCACTGCTGGTGTCAGTGAAAATGGTAACTCCACAGCCCAGAGAGACACCAGCCCACGGTCAGCTCGTCCTTCTGCTGGGTAGGGGATAGGAGAAAGATTGAGAAAGGGTCAAACTGCCCAGGCATGAGCTGACAGACCTGGCATTGCCCAACTGCAACCACTGGACCACAGCTCCCGCTCTCCTTAGAGTGGGTACAGATTTACTAGAACAGTACCAGGGATGAGGGACTTCAGTTACGTGGAGACTGGAGAAGCTGAGATTGTTCTGTTTAAAACAGAGAAGGTTGAGATTTAATAGAGGGGTTTAAAATCAGGAAGGGTTTTGATAGAATAAATAGGAAGAAACTGAATCCAATGGCAGAAGGGTCGGTGACCAAAGGACACAGACACCAGGGCAAAAGAACCAGAGGCTAAATGAGAATTGTTTTTCAGTGAGTTGTTCTGATCTGGAATGCGCTGCCTGAAAGGGTGGTGGAAGCAAATTCAATAACTTTCAAGAGGAAATTGAATAAATACTTGAAGGGGAAAAATTTGCAGGGCTCTGGGGAAAGAGCAGGGGGAGTGGGACTAATTGGATAGCTCTTTCAAAGAGCCAGCACAGGCACAATGGGCCGAATGGCCGCCTTCTGTGCTGCATTGAAAAATCAACCCGATTTAAGTAGCCCCCGATCGGAAGCTGGGCTCGAGCCCCATTCCAACCCTGGGGTGGGGGAAAGAGAGGGCCACCCTGGGGGCTGACACTATGTGCAGCAGTGGCTCGATCCTTTGGATTGAGGCGTTAAACCAAACATTCCAGCTGCGTCCTGCCCAACACCAAAACAGATTAACCAGTCGTTCACGCTTGCTGCTCTGTGGGATCTTGCTGTGTATATTGGTTGCCGCATTTACTGGTCACTGGACTTACAAAACGTACTGAATGTTTGAGATGAGAAGCTGTCTCAGTACATCCAGCTCCGTGAGGAGGTGCATTTAATACACAGGAGGCCCAACACCCGCCGCCCCCCACCACTCCCCTCCCCCACCGTACCCGCCCCCTCCCTCCCCCACCGTACCCCCCCCTCCCCCCCATTGGTACCCCGCCCCCACCGTACCCCGCCCCCCTTCCCCCCATCATACCCCGTCCCCCTCCCCCCCATCGTAACCCGCCCCCACCGTACCCCACCCCCTCCCTCCCCCATCGTACCCCGCCCTCCCTCCCCCCCATCGTACCCCGCCCCCTCCCCCCCCATCGTACCCGCCCCCCTCCCCCCCATCGTACCCCACCCCCCTCCCCCCACCATTCCCCACCCCCTCCCCCCCATCGTACCCGCCCCCCTCCCTCCCCCACCGTACCCGCCACCCTCATCGTACCCCACCGACCCTCCACATCGTGTCCCCCCCCTCCCGCACCACACCAATACACTCGAGCCTTTGATTGCCCCCCTGAAGTTGTGCTGAGAGTAACTCGGGCTGAGGAAGATGCAATGTCAACTTTTATTGGAAATTTAGCACAAACACAAGTGTAACGGGGTAACCGGCCCCCCCGGCCCTCACTTTACTTCAGCTTCTTCTTGGGCCTCAGGTTGTTCGTGTGCCCACACTTGGTTTTACGGCAGTTGGAAGCTCGGGGGTGCAGACGGGCGTAGCACCTGCAGGGAACAGACACACGGTTAACGGCATCTCCAGGAAAGAAGCATCGCACCCCCCGACCCCTCCGACAGCAACTCAGGCCCGTGGGAAGCCCCAACAGAATCGCCGGGGCGACAGGGAGCAGCCAAACCAGCGGGACTAGCCAGAGCTGTAAACGCAAGTTTGGTGACTTAGATACAGTGACAGAGTTAATAGTGTCGACAGGAGCAGAAAGTTGCAAAGGGCAATTGAGAGATTCAGTGAGTGGGAGAAAAACTGGGGGCAGATGGAGTTCAATGTGGGGGAAGAGTGAGGTCATTCACTTTGGACCTAAGAAAGATCAGAGTATTTCCTAAATGGTGAAAAGCAGGAACTGTGGAGGAGCCGAGAGATTTCGGGGCCCAAGTACAGAAATCACAAAGCCAGTGAACAAGTACAAAAAAAAAAGGCGAATGGAATGTTGGCTTTTATCTCAAAAGAGCTGGAAGACAAAGGGGAGGAAGTGATATTACATAAGAAATAGGAGCAGGAGTAGGCCAATCGGCCCCTCGAGCCTGCTCCGCCATTCAATAAGATCATGGCTGATCTGATCCTAACCACAAATCTAAATTCATGTCCAATTTCCTGCCCCGCTTCCCCGTAACCCCTAATTCCCTTTACTTCTCGGAAACTGTCTATTTCTGTTTTAAATTTATTTAATGATGTAGCTTCCACAGCTTCCTGGGGCAGCAAATTCCACAGACCTACGACCCTCTGAGTGAAGAAGTTTCTCCTCATCTCAGTTTTGAAAGAGCAGCCCCTTATTCTAAGATTATGCCCCCTAGTTCTAGTTTCACCCATCCTTGGGAACATCCTTACCGCATCCACCCGATCAAGCCCCTTCACAATCTTATATGTATGGAGAGATTGGCCTTGGAGGGGGTGCAGCTCAGATTCACCAGAATAATACTGGGGCTAAGAGTTAAAATTACAAGGACAGGTTCAGAGACAGGTTTATATTCCCTTGAGGTTAAGATTGAGGAGTCATCAAAACGAGGTCTTAGTGAAAAAAAAGGAGTTGATAGGGAGGATAAAGAGAAACTACTCCCTCTGGTGGGGGGGAGTCCACACAGGGGAGGGAGACCCCCCCTCCCTCACTCCCCCACCACTTCCACCCTTCCCCCACCCCTCCCCCCCCTCCACCAGCACCCCCCCCTTCCCCCACCCCTCCCCCTCCCTCCCTCCACCAGCACCCCCTTCCCCCCCACCCCCTTCCCCCCCCTCCCCCCCCAGCACCCCCCTTCCCCCCCCACTCCACCAGCACCCCCCCTCCCCCCCCCCCACTCCACCAGCACCCCCCTCCCCCCCCCCCCACTCCACCAGCACCCCCTTCCCCCCCCACTCCACCAGCACCCCCCCTCCCCCCCCCCACTCCACCAGCACCCCCCCTCCCCCCCCCCCACTCCACCAGCACCCCCTTCCCCCCCCCCACTTCCACCAGCACCCCCTTCCCCCCCCCACTCCACCAGCGCCCCCTTCCCCCCCCCCCCCACTCCACCAGCACCCCCTTCCCCCCCCCCCACTCCACCAGCACCCCCTTCCCCCCCCCCCCCACTCCACCAGCACCCCCCCTCCCCCCCCCCCACTCCACCAGCACCCCCCTCCCCCCCCCCACTCCACCAGCACCCCCCTTCCCCCCCCACTCCACCAGCACCCCCCCTCCCCCCCCCACTCCACCAGCACCCCCTTCCCCCCCCCACTCCACCAGCACCCCCTTCCCCCCCCCCACTCCACCAGCGCCCCCTTCCCCCCCCCCCCACTCCACCAGCACCCCCTTCCCCCCCCCCACTCCACCAGCACCCCCTTCCCCCCCCCCCCACTCCACCAGCACCCCCTTCCCCCCCCCCCCCTCTGCTACTTACTTGCGGCAAATCATTTTGTCACAGTTGTATTTCTGAGCGAGGACTCGGAGGGAGGGGTCGAGGACGCCCCCTCTCAGGCGCAGCACCAGGTGGAGAGTCGACTCTAAATAAAAAGTTAAAAAACATCGGATTCAACAGTAAATTCAGGAAATGGCGTCTGCTCATTAACCTCCAGGAGCTCAAATATTCAATCATCATTTGTGATTTTGTATTAAGAACAGATCCGTGTAACCAGCCCCCCCACAGCCCGGGCGAGGGCGGAGCGCGGGGGCTTCCGGCCAGACGCGCAGTGGACCGAGACGTCTCTGCTGCACTGACCTTTCTGGATGTTGTAGTCAGACAGGGTGCGGCCGTCCTCCAGCTGCTTCCCAGCGAAGATCAGACGCTGTTGGTCCGGGGGAATCCCTGCATCGAAACACAGGGTTTAAACACCAGATTCACACGGCACTGCCCCCCCCCCCGACTAAACCCCGGGGTAAACCCCGACACCCCACACTAAACCCCAGGGTAAACCCCCCCCCCACAATAAACCCCCGGGGTAAACCCCCCCCCCCACACTAAACCCCCGGGGGTAAACCCCCCCCCCCAACTAAACCCCGGGGTAAACCCCCCCCCCCCAAACTAAACCCCGGGGTCACCCCCTACACCCCACACTAAACCCCCAGGGTAAACCCCCCCCCCCGACTAAACCCCGGGGTAAACACCCCCCCCCCCACACACTAAACCCCAGGGTAAACCCCCCCCCACACTAAACCCCGGGGTAAACCCCCCCCCCGACTAAACCCCGGGGTAAACCCCCCCCCCCACACTAAACCCCGGGGTAAACCCCCCCCCCCACACATACATAGGAACAGGCCATTCAGCCCATCGAGCCTGTTCCACCACTCGATTAGATCATAGCTGATCTGTACCTGAAATCCATTTACCCCCCCTTGCTCCACGCCCCTCGATACCAAACAAAAATACATTAATCTCAGTCTTGGAAGCTCCAGTTGACCCCCAGAAATCCACAGCCTTTGGGGGGAGAGAGTTCCAGATTTCTCCCCCTTTGTGTGAGGAAGTGCTTCCTGACATCACCCCTGAACGGCCCGGCTCTGATTTTAAGATTATTCCCCCTTGTTCTGGACTCTCCCACCCAGAGGAAATAGTTTCTCTCTATCGACCCTATCAAATCCTTCAATCATCTTAAACACCTCGATTAGATCACCCCCTTAATCTTCTACACTCGAGGGAATACAAGCCCAGTCTGTGCAACCCGTCCTCGTAATTTAACCCTTTTAGCCCCGGTATCATTCTGGTGAATCTGCTCCCCCTCCAAGGCCAATAAATCCTCCCTGAGGGGCGGGGCCCAGAGCTGAACCCAGTCTCCAGATGGGGTCTGAGCAGAGCGTCACACAACCAACAAGGTTCACTGACATTAACACCCCCAGACTCTGAACCCCATTTTCTTTACTCTGGGATCCCCACCCAGAGGTGCTCGTACCCACTGTCTGCCCCCAGTGACACTGAGCCAGGGGGATTCCCCGGGACACTGCCCCCTCTCCTCGCCTCCAGGACAGACCAGCCCCAACCCCAGGACACTCGCCCTCCGCCAGAGCCCCAATGTGACTCCCATTCCCGCCCTCACCCTCCTTGTCCTGGATCTTGGCCTTCACATTCTCGATGGTGTCGGCTCGGCTCCACCTCCAGGGTGATGGTTTTCCCCGTCAGAGTCTTCACAAAAATCTGCATCTTGCCTGAAACGGGGGAAAGAAAGAAAGTGAGACAATAATCACCCCCAATAACCGGGGGGGGTTGGGCCCTCCCCCCATCCCCCAATAACCGGGGGGGGGCCCTCCTCCCCCCTCCCCCAATAACCGGGGGGGGCCCTCCCCCCTCCCCCAATAACCGGGGGGGGGCCCCTCCCCACCCTCCCCCAATAACCGGGGGGGGGGGTGGGGGGGGGGGCCCTCCCCCATCCCCCAATAACCGGGGGGGGGCCCTCCCCCCCTCCCCCCAATAACCGGGGGGGGGGGGGCCCTCCCCCCCTCCCCCAATAACCGGGGGGGGGCCCCTCCCCCATCCCCAATAACCCGGGGGGGGGGGCCCCCTCCCCCAATAAACCGGGGGGGGGGGCCCCTCCCCCCCTCCCCCCCAATAACCGGGGGGGGGGCCCCCTCCCCCCCTCAACCGGGGGGGGGCCCCTCCCCCCCTCCCCCAATAACCGGGGGGGGGGCCCTCCCCCCTCCCCCAATAACCGGGGGGGGGGGCCCTCCCCCCTCCCCCCAATAACCGGGGGGGGGGCCCTCCCCCCCTCCCCCAATAACCGGGGGGGGGGGGGGGGCCCTCCCACCCTCCCCCAATAACCGGGGGGGGGGGGCCCCCTCCCCCCCCTCTCCCCAATAACCGCGGGGGGGGCCTTCCCCCCCTCCCCAATAACCGGGGGGGGGCCCCTCCCCCAATAACCGGGGGGGGGGCCCCTCCCCCAATAACCGGGGGGGGGGGGGCCCCCTCCCCCAATAACCGGGGGGGGGGGGGGCCCCCTCCCCCA
>NC_090353.1:38051446-38085132 GCF_035084215.1 Heptranchias perlo
TGATGGATGTTTTTTACCAATACACCAAAGGAGACAAGTACACGCTGACCAAGAGTCAAATGAAGCATTTGGTGCAGACAGAACTCCACCAGCTCACAAAGGTAATCGATCGGGTGTTGGCTCAGAAAGACCACCGTCAAAACTGCCCCCCCCTCCGTCAAAACTGCCCCCCCCCCCCTCCGTCAAAACTGCCCCCCCCCCTCCGTCAAAACTGCCCCCCCCCCCTCCGTCAAACTGCCCCCCCCCCCTCCGTCAAAACTGCCCCCCCCCCCTCCGTCAAAACTGCCCCCCCCCCTCCGTCAAAACTGCCCCCCCCCCCTCCGTCAAAACTGCCCCCCCCTCCGTCAAAACTGCCCCCCCCCCTCCGTCAAACTGCCCCCCCCCCTCCGTCAAAACTGCCCCCCCCCCTCCGTCAAAACTGCCCCCCCCCCTCGTCAAAACTGCCCCCCCCCTCCGTCAAAACTGCCCCCCCCCCCGTCAAAACTGCCCCCCCCCCCGTCAAAACTGCCCCCCCCCCCCGTCAAAACTGCCCCCCCCCCCCGTCAAAACTGCCCCCCCCCTCCGTCAAACTGCCCCCCCCCCCCGTCAAAACTGCCCCCCCCCCCGTCAAAACTGCCCCCCCCCCCCCGTCAAAACTGCCCCCCCCCCTCCGTCAAAACTGCCCCCCCCCCCCCGTCAAAACTGCCCCCCCCCCCCCGTCAAAACTGCCCCCCCCCCCCCGTCAAAACTGCCCCCCCCCCCCGTCAAAACTGCCCCCCCCCCGTCAAAACTGCCCCCCCCCTCTCCCGGTGTGAGGGAACGGGATTAACATCAGTAATTTACACAATGATGTCATCAGTTTTCAAATCTAACCCGGGGGTCGGTGAGATTCGTGAATCGATGGCGGGTCGGGGGGGGGGGGGGTCGGGGAGCGGGGGGGGGGGGGGTCGGGGGCGGGGGGGGGGTCGGGGGGCGGTGAATGTTTAATGTCTTCCTGTCCCTCGGGCTCCGTCTTTAAACTCCTGGTTTGAAATATTTGGTTTCCCGCCCTGTCCACACCTCATACATCGGCCAGTGGGAGAAATGAATGATCCCCACCTCCCCCTCTTCCCCCCCACCTCTTCCTCCCCATCTCTTCCCCCCCCTCCCCCCCCATCTCTTCCCCTCCCCTCCCCCCCCATCTCTTCCCCTCCCCTCCCCCCCCATCTCTTCCCCTCTCTCCCCCCCCCCATCTCTTCTCTCTTCCCGCCCCCCCCCCCCATCTCTTCTCTCTCCCGCCCCCCCCCCCATCTCTTCTCTCTCCGCCCCCCCCCCCATCTCTTCTCTCTCCCGCCCCCCCCCCATCTCTTCTCTCTCTCCCCCCCCCCCCCCATCTCTTCTCTCTCTCCCCCCCCCCCCCATCTCTTCTCTCTCTCTCCCCCCCCCCATCTCTTCTCTCTCTCCCCCCCCCCCCCATCTCTTCTCTCTCTCTCCCCCCCCCCCCCCATCTCTTCTCTCTTCCCCTCCCCCCCCCCCCCAGAGGAGGCGGGTCCCTGTCTGTGGTGCAGACGATGGGCAGTGTCAGGGTTAAAGTGGGGGAGCTGCAGAGCGAGCATTTCCCGAGCAGTCAGACCTGTGATTCAGGATGAAACACTGACGGTGGGTGGGGGAATGTTTACAGTGAGGGTGCGGTTTCTGCTCAACGAGCCAAGACTGAACAATCAGGAGTATTTAGAGGCCCTCAGAGCAGAAAACAGGCCAGACCCAGCAAGTTAACAGGAGCCCACAGCTGGAAGCTACATATCCAGACCTGCTGCTTGCTGCACTCTGCATCATTTTCGGTGTTTCACACAAGCTGGTGAGAGGCAGCAGGGGTCTCAGTCCCTGAGTGGGGGCGGGGAGCTTCTGACGACCTCTGATCTGAGTCTGTGGCTGAATGAAGCAAACAGTGTGGGACTGAGTCACACAGAAAATAAGGCAACAATCAGCCTCGGCTTCCCCGGGTGAGGGAGAGGTGCAGTTTAACCCGTGCTGTACCTGCCCTGGGAGTGTTTGATGGGACAGTGTGGAGGGAGCTTTACTCTGTATCTAACCCTGTACCTGCCCTGGAGTGTTTGATGGGACAGTGTAGAGGGAGCTTTACTCTGTATCTAACCCATGCTGTACCTGGCCTGGGAGTGTTTGATGGGACAGTGTAGAGGGAGCTTTGCTCTGTGTCTAACCCTGTACCTGCCCTGGGAGTGTTTGATGGGACAGTGTGGAGGGAGCTTTACTCTGTATCTAACCCTGTACCTGGCCTGGGAGTGTTTGATGGGACAGTGTGGAGGGAGCTTTACTCTGTATCTAACCTGTGCTGTACCTGCTCTGGGATAGGATGGTTTATTGTAAGCAGAGCTCGGTAATGGGGCCACTCTATTTTCACACCTTTTCCCTCTCCCGACAGAATAAGATGAATGTTGAAGCTTTTGACAAGATGATGAAAGATCTAGACTTTGATGGTGATGGAGAAGTAAATTTTGAGGAGTTTGTGTCGTTCATCGCAGGACTGATGTATTCCTGTAACGCGATCTACGTACAGAGGCGGCAGCAACAGGTGAAAGGGGGAGCTTCCCCATGCAAGAAATGAGCAGTGACCCATAGGAACCCGACTATTATTCATGTGACAATAACCGTGAGATCGGAGAATGATCAGCTTACAACCAAGGCAGCATCCTTGCTTATTTCCAATTTTTTAACACAGATTAATGAAATAAAATTGGACAAACAAACAAACCCAAGTGTTTTCTGTCTCTTTAAAAGGTCAGCCTGTCTCCTCCAGGCGCAGGAGGGGTGGGTGGGGATGAGGGAGGGGGTGAGTGAGTGGGGGGGGTAAGGAATGTGGCTGGGGGTCTTCCTGCAGCTTCTGGGCGAGAGCCTGTCAGCCACCACCTTAAACAGTCACTCCCTTCACCACCGGCGTACTGTGGCTGCAGTGTGTACCATCCACAGGATGCACTGCAGCAACTCGCCAAGGCTTCTTCAACAGCACCTCCCAAACCCGCGACCTCTACCACCTAGAGGGACAAGGGCAGCAGGCACATGGGAACAACACCACCTGCACGTTCCCCTCCAAGTCACACACCATCCCGACTTGGAAATATATCGCCGTTCCTTCATCGTCGCTGGGTCAAAATCCTGGAACTCCCTTCCTAACAGCACTGTGGGAGAACCTTCACCACACGGACTGCAGCGGTTCAAGAAGGCGGCTCACCACCACCTTCTCAAGGGCAATTAGGGATGGGCAATAAATGCCGGCCTCGTCAGCGACGCCCACATCCCATGAACGAATAAAAAGTGACCAGTTGTCAAATGTTTATTAAATGGTTTACAATTCTTGCTGCCTTCACCCATCCCACAGGTCAGTGGGTGAACACCACACTCGATATGACTCTGGCCCACACAGACCAGCTGACAGACGGCAGTCGGTGAAACACTGAAGGACCGAGAGCTTCAGTGACTCGGGGGTGGAGAGACCCACCAACGTCTTGCCCTGGATCACTCGGTCATGACCCCTGGTAGAACACGAACATAATCACACTGTCCTGCACTTAAAAACGGCCATGTGGGTGAGGAACCAGTGGACAGGAGAGGGACAGAATTGGACCCCAGTGAGTTAGCACCTTCGGCGGGAGGGGAATCTTGACCTGTGCTCGGTTACCTGATCTCAGCCCGGGTCTCCCCGGGTGAGGGGGGAGGAGAATTCAATCCAGCTGCAAAGTGAGTGGGGGGCAGAGAGGGGACGCCGTGTTAGGGCAGGATCCGGTGTGATGCCTTCCACAGTGGAATAGTCTTCAGCCACACACACACAAATGTCCTTGGATGAGATACCAGAAGGTGACGACACCCTGGGAGTTCTCCAAATAAAAATGTACTGGGGCCCCCAGATCGAATCCAGCCCCATCACCCAGACAGTCCAGGAGCAGCAATTGGTGGCACTGATTGTTAGAAGTTTAGGGTTTAGCTCCGATGCTCTCTCAGATACAGTGGGTCACAGCTGTGAGCATCAAGTACCTTCCTTTTCGAGATGTGCCCATACTGCCCAGTATCTAACAGTAGGACGGTGTAACCCAGGGGTAAACAGTAGGACCACCCCCCCTCCCAGTGTGACCCCTCTTCCCTCCCCCCCCCCCCCCGTGTCCTCTCTCCTCCTCCCCCAGTGTGACCCTCTCTCCTCTCCCCCACAGTGTGACCCTCTGTTCTCCCCCCCAGTGTGACCCTCTGTTCTCCCCCCCTCAGTGTGACCCTCTCTCCTCCCCCCACCAGTGTGACCCTCTCTCCTCCTCCCCCACAGTGTGACCCTCTCTCCTCTCCCCCACAGTGTGACCCTCTCTCCTCTCCCCCACAGTGTGACCCTCTCTCCTCTCCCCCACAGTGTGACCCTCTCTCCTCTCCCCCACCAGTGTGACCCTCTCTCCTCTCCCCCACCAGTGTGACCCTCTCTCCTCTCCCCCACCAGTGTGACCCTCTCTCCTCTCCCCCACCAGTGTGACCCTCTCTCCTCTCCCCCACAGTGTGACCCTCTCTCCTCTCCCCCACAGTGTGACCCTCTCTCCTCTCCCCCACAGTGTGACCCTCTCTCCTCTCCCCCACCAGTGTGACCCTCTCTCCTCTCCCCCACCAGTGTGACCCTCTCTCCTCTCCCCCACCAGTGTGACCCTCTCTCCTCTCCCCCACCAGTGTGACCCTCTCTCCTCTCCCCCACCAGTGTGACCCTCTCTCCTCTCCCCCACCAGTGTGACCCTCTCTCCTCTCCCCCACCAGTGTGACCCTCTCTCCTCTCCCCCACCAGTGTGACCCTCTCTCCTCTCCCCCACCAGTGTGACCCTCTGTCTTCCCCCCCCCCCTCACCATCCCAGTGATACCAGAAAATGACCCTGAAAGCTGTCAGATTGTTGTAAAAACCCAACTGGGTCACAAATGCCCTTCAGGGAAGGGAACCTGCTGTCCAATCCCGGTCAGGCCTACACGTGACTCCAGCCCCACACTGATTAAGAACATAAGAAATAGGAGCAGGAGTCGGCCATATGGCCCCTCGAGCCTGCTCCGCCATTCAATCACATCATGGCTGATCTTTGACCTCAACTCCTCTTTCCTGCCCAATCCCCTTGATTCCCCTGGAGTCCAGAAATCTATTGATCTCAGCCTTGAATACACTCAATGATTCAGCATCCACAGCCCTCTGGGGTAGAGAATTCCAAAGATTCACAACCCTCTGAGTGAAGAAATTCCTCCTCATCTCAGTCTTGAATGGCCGACCCCTTATCCTGAGACTATGCCCCCTAGTTCTAGACTCTCCAGCCGGGGGAAACAGCCTCTCAGCATCGACCCTGTCAAACCCCCTCAGAAAATAACAAACACACTGCAATTCCCCAATCAGTGGGTCATCTTACTGGACAAACAAATTAATCCTAAAAACCCTCCTACACACTAAACCTTTAAGACTCACCCTGGTTTGCTCGCTTAGATATCTATTTAAAGCCGGACTGACTGAGTCTGTCTCTATTTTTAATCTTCCTCCATTCACAGCCAGAGGGACCAGAGACTTTCCAATACAATGGGTGTGAGCTGTTTTATCGATTGCATAAACAGGCTAACAAATTGGTTATTGTTTAGTCTTTGGGGAAAAACAACTTCCATTTAGCATATTAACCACCTGTCGTCTGTGTGTTTTTTCACCCTAAACTTGTGTTAATACACTGTGCTTTAAAAAAACATTTACAAGTAACTCTTTCCAAATCTTTTCTGTGGAAAACTGGTAAAAAACATCCTGAAACGTGATTTTTATATTTCACCGCTCCCCTCGTGGTCTGGATCGTCTCGTCTCACATTTGGTCAGAAGCCCCCAGCGAGGAACGTTCTCTCTCCCTGACCCAGGGAAAGTGCTCCTCCGCACAGGAAGTATTTCACTGACATTACTGACAGCAGGGGGGGGGGGGGGGGGAAAGAGAGAGACGGCCCAGAGAGGGGGGGGGGGGGGGGGGGGGAAAGACGGCCCAAAGAGGGGGGGGGGGGGGGGGGGGGGACGGCCCAGATTGGTGGGGGGGGGGGGGACGGCCCAGATTGGTGGGGGGGGGGGGGGGGACGGCCCAGAGGGATCACAGCTGAGAAGCAGGGCAGCTATCGGGGGAGCTGTGCTTTGGGAGGTGGAGCAGAGGTATAATTGGGCCGACTCTTGTTACTATTCAGTGCTCGCCGGGTTCACCAACGCTGGAGGCTCCAGTGAACAGCACACCTGGCAGGTGTCCCCACGATAGGTGTGGGCAGATGTTGTCCTTAGGGTAGACATTGACTGTGTGTCCCTGAAGCAGATGGGAACGAACGGTAACTGCCTCCCTCCCCAACCTGAGCCTGACTCGTGACTCCACCCCTCCCCCCGGCCACTGTGAGGCTGAACCAGACTGTTCGCAACCGTGGCCTCCTGTGTGACCCTGAGATGAGCTTCCGACCCCATATCCTCGCCATCATCAAGACCACCGACTTCCACCTCCATAACATCGCCCGTCTCCACCCCGGCCTCAGCTCATCTGCTGCTGAAACCATCGTCCGTGCCTTTGTTACCTCCAGACTCGACTATTCCAATGCTCTCCTGGCCGGTCTCCCACCTTCCACCATCTGTAAACTTCAGCTCATCCAAAACTCTGCTGCCCGTATCCTAACTCACACCAAGTCCCGTTCACCCATCACCCCCGTGCTCACTGACCTACATTGGCTCCTGGTCCAGGAACGCCTCGATTTTAAAATTCTCCTCCTCGTGTTCAAATCCCTCCATGGCCTCACCCCCTCCCTATCTCTGTAACCTCCTCCAGCCCTACAACCCTCCGAGATCTCTGCGCTCCTCCAATTCTGGCCTCTTGCTCATCCCCGATTTCCATCGCTCCACCATTGGCGGCCGTGCCTTCAGCTGCCCGGGCCCTAAGCTCTGGAATTCCCTCCCTAAACCCCTCTGCCCTCCATTGAGACGCTCTAGAAAACCCATCTCTTATTACCAAGCTTTTGGGCACCTGTCCTAATATCTCCTTATGTGGCTCAGTGTCAAATTCTGTTGACAATCGCTCCTGTGAAGCGCCTTGGGACGTATTACTACGTTAATGGCGCTATATAAATGCAAGTTGTTGTTGTAGTCCTGTGGGATAATGGTGGACGCGGGCAGTCCAGCTGTGGTGTCATCTGAACATCTGGAACGTGGGTCCTCTTGCAAGCAATCCTGTGATAAGGAAGCAGTGAAAGCTGTCCTGTAATTCTCAGCAGCGTGCCTTTAATGGCTCCCTTCCTGAAGGACAATAACTTACTGACCTTAAGTTCCACACTTGAAGTGGGGAGCTTAGTGCAGGAGCAGCATAAGAGAACAGAAGATGTGGACTCCCCCATGAGACTGGAGTGTGAGGGACATCTAACGGTGAACATGGTGTGAGCACAGACAGCACCAGCGGGCCAGGACAGGAATCCTGCACAGCGAGTCCAGCCCGTGACAGTTTTCTGGCCCTTTCACCCACAGGAATTCCCATCTGTTTCAGAATCTTGTACATCCTGAGGCTTTTCTCATTGATTTTTTGAATAAGGACATGGCGACGTTAAACAGACAATGGACAGTCACACTGCTGCCCACGTATCTCCCCAAGGCCCACACCGTCCGGTCACTATAAGCTCAGTATAGGAGAGGACAGGATGGCAGGGACGTATCACCCAGCAGCCAGTCTCAGCACGCAGCTATCATTAACCCTTCCCACCTGACATTGGAACACATTCCATCCCATCAGTCTCAGTGCTGTCCACATTTTATTGTCATATTTTACATTTTAATCATAAATCCACAGTGCACAAATCCTAGAATCTGACATCTAGAATCAGTGTTTCACTGTAAACCACAGGCCCTCAGTGTCCCGCTGTGTGAACTCGCTGTGCACTCTGAGAAACAGTAATTCACGCTGCAATAAAAAACAAGAAAAACAGCAAACACTTGAAGACACTTCATTTCTCCTCCGCCTGTAACTTCAGCCACGACAGTAACAGACAAAGCTTCTGTGAGCCTGGTCCCTGACTCTGGCGTCTCCGGGCTGTCTCCAGCCCTCCCGATGGAGGTGGCACATTATCCAGGTGCATGATTAGCATCTACTCTCCCCCACCCTCCCTCACCAGCTTCTCGTGTCCATCAGTCTGTCCTGTAATCCCCAGAGTCCCCAAGGGTCCCTGTGAAGTGTCAGAGTCCCCGCTTGCTCCAGTAGAGAGTAACGTCGGGCTGGTATTACTCGAGTCCGAGCTCAGGTCCAAAGTGGCAGAGAGCGACAGCAAGCACTTTGGGATAGGATCAAAATCCTCATCATCTTCCCCAACCAGAGACTCGTGGACATCTAGCCCCAAAAAACAGAAGCAAGGATCAGTGAGAACTTCTCTCCACACCTAACACACAGCAACCCAAGCAACAGGCCTCGCTCACAGGCCATTGCCACAAGTACAAAGGCCTGAGCAACACAGGCTTAGCAACTGAAATAAGGCCACACACACCATTCCTTTCATCACCATATCCCCCGTCATCATTCCGCATAATGTAGAAAGCCTAGAGGAGTATAGAAAGTGCAGGGGTGAAATTAAAAAGGAAATTAGGAAAGCAAAGAGAGGGCATGAAAAAATATTGGCAAGTAAAATCAAGGAAAACCCAAAGATGTTTTATAAATACATAAAAAGCAAGAGGATAACTAAGGAAAGAGTAGGGCCTATTAGAGACCAAAAAGGTAAACTATGTGTGGAGGTGGAAGATGTGGGTATGGTTCTTAATGAATACGTTGCATCTGTCTTCACAAAAGAGAGGGACGATGCAGAGATTGTAGTTAAGGAGGAGGAGTGTGAAATATTGGATGAGATAATCATAGTGAGAGAGGAAGTATTAAGGGGATTAGCATCTTTGAAAGTGGATAAAAATTGCCAGGGCCGGATGAAATGTATCCCAAGCTGTTAAGAGAAGCCAGGGAGGAAATAGCGGAGGCTCTGACCATCATTTTCCAATCCTCACTGCATACAGACGTGGTGCCGGAGGATTGGAGGACTGCTAATGTTGTACCGTTGTTTAAAAAGGGAGAGACCAAATAATTACAGGCCAATCAGTCTAACGTCGGTGGTGGGCAAATTATTGGAAAAATTCTGAGGGACAGGATAAATCGTCATTTAGAAAGGCACGGACTAATCAAGGACAGTCAGCACGGATTTGTTAAGGGAAGGTTGTGTCTGACTAACTTGATTGAATTTTTTGAGGCGGTAACAAGGAGGGTCGATGAGGGTAGTGCAATTGATGTTGTCTACATGGATTTTAGTAAGGCTTTCGACAAGGTTCCACATGGCAGACTGGTCAGAAAAGTAAAAGCCCATGGGATCCAAGGGAAAGTGGCAAGTTGGATCCAGAATTGGCTCAGTGGCAGGAAGCAAAGGGTAATGGTCGACGGGTGTTTTTGAGACTGGAAGGCTGTTTCCAGTGGGGTTCCACAGGGCTTGGTACTGGGTCCCTTGCTTTCTGATATATATTAATGATTTGGACTTAAATGTAGGGGGCATAATTAAGAAGTTTGCAGATGATACAAAAATTGGCCGTGTGGTTGATAGTGAGGAGGAAAGCTGTAGACTGCAGCAAGATATCAATGGCCTGGTCAGGTGGGCAGAAAAGTGGCAAAGGGAATTTAATCCAGAGAAGTGTGAGGCAATGCATTTGGGGAGAGCAAACAAGGCAAGGGAATACACAATAAATGGGAGGATACTGAGAGGTGTAGAGGAAGTGAGGGACCTTGGAGTGCATGTCCACAGATACCTGAAGGTAGCAGGACAGGTAGATAAGGTGGTTAAGAAGGCATACAGGATACTTTCCTTTATTAGCAGAGGCATAATACAAGAGCAGGGATGTTATGCTGGAACTGTATAAAACATTAGTTAGGCCACAGCCAGAGTACTGCGTACAGTTCTGGTCACCACATTACAGAAGAGGGTACAGGGGAGATTTACAAGGATGTTGCCAGGACTGGAGAATTTTAGCTATGAGGAAAGACTGGATAGGCTGGGGTTGTTTTCTTTGGAACAGAGGAGGCTGAGGGGAGATTTAATTGAGTTGTATAATATTATGAGGGGCCCAGATATAACATCGAGCGGGAGGAGGTATTGGCAGTTTTAGCAGGCCTAAAAATGGATGAATCCCCAGGCCCGGACGAAATGTATCCCAGGCTACTGTGTGAGGCAAAGGAGGAGATTGTGGGGGCTCTAACACATATATTCAGAACCTCTCTGGCCACAGGGGATGTGCCAGAGGACTGGAGAACCGCTAATGTAGTACCATTATTCAAGAAGGGGAGTAGGGAAAAACTGGGGAACTACAGGCCAGTGAGCCTAACATCAGTGGTAGGAAAATTATTGGAAAAAATTCTGAAGGACAAAATTAGTCTCCACTTGGAGAAGCAAGGATTAATCAGGGATAGTCAACATGGCTTTGTCAAGGGAAGATCATGTCTGACTAATTTGATTGAATTTTTTGAGGGGGTGACTAGGCGTGTGGATGAGGGTAACGCAGTGGATGTGGTATACATGGATTTCAGTAAGGCCTTCGATAAAGTCCCCCACAGGAGACTGGTCAAGAAGGTACGAGCCCATGGAATCCAGGGTGCCTTGGCACTTTGGATACAAAACTGGCTTAGTGGCAGAAGGCAGAGGGTGATGGTCGAAGGTTGTTTTTGTGACTGGAAGCCTGTGGCCAGTGGGGTACCACAGGGATCGGTGCTGGGTCCCTTGCTGTTTGTGGTCTACATTAATGACTTGGATATGAATGTAAAAGGTATGATCAGTAAGTTCGCTGATGATACAAAAATTGGTAGGGTGGTAAATAGCGAGGAGGATAGCCTCAGTCTGCAGGACGATATAGATGGGTTGGTCAGATGGGCGGAACAGTGGCAAATGGAATTTAACCCGGAAAAGTGTGAGGTGATGCACTTTGGAGGGACTAACAAGGCAAGGGAATACACAATGAATGGGAGGACCCTAGGCAAGACAGAGGGTCAGAGGGATCTTGGTGTGCAAGTTCACAGATCCCTGAAGGCAGCGGAACAGGTAGATAAGGTGGTAAAGAAGGCATATGGGATACTTGCCTTTATTAGCCGAGGCATAGAATATAAGAGCAAGGAGGTTATGATGGAGCTGTATAAAACACTGGTTAGGCCACAGCTGGAGTACTGTGTGCAGTTCTGGTCGCCACACTACAGGAAGGATGTGATCGCTTTGGAGAGGGTGCAGAGGAGATTCACCAGGATGTTACAGGGCTGGAGCGCTTCAGCTATGAAGAGAGACTGGGAAGATTGGGTTTGTTTTCCTTGGAGCAGAGGAGGCTGAGGGGGGACATGATTGAGGTGTACAAAATTATGAGGGGCACAGATAGGATGGATACTAAGGAGCTTTTTCCCTTCGTTGAGGGTTCTATAACAAGGGGACATAGATTCAAGGTAAAAGGCGGGAGGTTTAGAGGGGATTTGAGAAAGAACTTTTTCACCCAGAGGGTGGTTGGAGTCTGGAACTCACTGCCTGAAAGGGTTGTGGAGGCAGGAACCCTCACAACATTCAAGAAGCATTTGGATGAGCACTTGAAATGCCATAGCATACAAGGCTACGGACCAAATGCTGGAATATGGGATTAGAGTAGACAGGGCTTGATGGCCGGCACGGACACGATGGGCTGAAGGGCCTCTATCCGTGCTGTATAACTCTATGACTCTATGATAGAGTGGATAGGAAGGACCTATTTCCCTTAGCAGAGGGGTCAGTGACCAGGGGGCATAGATTTAAAATAATTGGCAGAGGATTAGAGGGGAGCGGAGGAGAAATTATTTCACACAGAGGGCGGTGGGGTCTGGAACTGCCTGAAAGGGTGGGAGAGGCAGAAACCCTCATCGCCGGCACAGACACGAAAGACCGAATGGCCTCCTTCTCTTCTATAAATTTCTATGATTCTACAATCCCTCCACTCCCACCCCCACCCTCCACTCCACCCCACCCTCACCATCGAGCAGTGTCTCTATACACAGTCACTGGGGAGAGGTAGTATGCACCCCAAACTCTCTCATGGTTCAGTACAACTTCTGATTGAAAGGTTAAACTGGATAATTACTCTCTGAAAGATGAATCCCACAATTAGTTAAACCCAATAAAGCAGCCAAGGCCACTCACTGCAGCCCAGGGTGACTCTCAGAGACTTTATCTGTTTGGTGAACTCCTCCTGGTCCCACAATCCCAAGAGGGAGCTGAAGACAAACACCTAATTTCAGCATCAAACAGTGTGTCGATGGTTGTGTTTATTATTTACTTAATTCTTGCACAAATTAGACCGAAGGTTTGTGATTACAAACATTCGCTTTTATTTTTGACTCAATACGGATTTATTTGATTATTTGAGGGGTCACAGTCTCAGGATACGGGGTAGGACATTTAGGACTGAGATGAGGAGAAATTTCTTCACTCAGAGGGTGGTGAACCTGTGGAATTCTCTACCACAGGAGGCTGTGGAGGCCAAGTCACGGAATATATTTAAGAAGGAGCTCGATAGATTTCTAGACACAAAAGGCATCAAGGGGTATGGGGAGAGAGCGGGAATATGGTATTGAGATAGAGGATCAGCCGTGATCATATCGAATGGCGGAGCAGGCTCGAAGGGCCGAATGGCCTACTCCTGCTCCTATTTTCTATCTATGTTTCTGATCCAAATTCAAGAATTAAAAAAAAATAATTCCTGGGATGTGGGCGCCGCACTTATTGCCCATCCCGAGTTGCCCTGAGAAGGTGGTGATGGGCTTTCTCCTTCAACTCTGCAGTCCGTGTGGTGAAGTGTGAAAAAGAATAAGTCTGATTCTCGAGATCGCTCAAAGCCAAAGACTCCTGTGTGTCTGTGGGACTCTCCTACAGGCCCTGGATCCGGTTAAATGTCTGCAGGACTCTCCTACGGGTCCCGTATCCGGTTAAATGTCTGCGGGACTCTCCTACGGGTCCCGTATCTGGTTAAATGTGTGTGGGACTCTCCTACGGGTCCCGTATCCGGTTAAATGTCTGTGGGACTCTCCTACGGGCCCCGTATCCGGTTAAATGTCTGTGGGACTCTCCTACGGGTCCCGTATCCGGTTAAATGTCTGTGGGACTCTCCTACGGGCCCCGTATCCGGTTAAATGTCTGTGGGACTCTCCTACGGGTCCCGTATCCAGTTAAATGTGTGTGGGACTCTCCTACGGGTCCCGTATCCAGTTAAATGTCTGCAGGACTCTCCTACGGGTCCCGTATCCAGTTAAATGTGTGTGGGACTCTCCTACGGGTCCCGTATCTGGTTAAATGTGTGTGGGACTCTCCTACGGGTCCCGTATCCGGTTAAATGTCTGTGGGACTCTCCTACGGGCCCCGTATCTGGTTAAATGTCTGTGGGACTCTCCTACGGGTCCCGTATCCAGTTAAATGTCTGTGGGACTCTCCTACGGGTCCCGTATCCAGTTAAATGTGTGTGGGACTCTCCTACGGGTCCCGTATCCAGTTAAATGTCTGCAGGACTCTCCTACGGGTCCCGTATCCAGTTAAATGTGTGTGGGACTCTCCTACGGGTCCCGTATCCAGTTAAATGTCTGCAGGACTCTCCTACGGGTCTCGTATCTGGTTAAATGGGTCATTGACGTCTGTGCAAAATGTCCATTTCCCCTGAACATACTCACTGCTGAATGCTTCCGGGTGCTGCTTTGCGAGTTTGTCCTTCAGAGTCCTACAGGGAAAAAACACAAAACAACCAACTGATCAGGCAAATTCTTCTGCTAATTTTAGCCATTTGTCTGAACCAGTTGCTGGGACTTCTACCACAAACTCAGAGTGCTCTGACCCGTATACAGCAACGCTGCGTGCACCCAGTTGCTGAGCATGGCCTGCAGTCACCAGACGATGTCTCTGTATTCCTGCAGTGACCGGATGCCCTCCAGTGGCAGAAAGCAGCACTTCAGTGGAGTGGTTAATACCAGGAGGTTTCTTCAAACACTTCTTTTCTCTCCCAAATCTGCCCCCCTCCAAAGACACTGACTCCTCCTGGGGTGCAGGTCCCCCAGGGTGCAGCAACGATGGATTTGGGGGGGGGAAGGGGGGAGGAGAAGTGTTGGAGAAGTTATACGGGGCCCGTAGGAGAGTCCCGCAGACATTTAACCGGATACGGGACCTGACAGTAACCACACTGTAGGACAGGATATACAGGAAGAAATAATGGGGGCTTGTGAGAAAGGAACAGCGATAATCATGGGTGATTTTAATCTACATATAGATTGGAAGAATCTGATTGGCAAAGGTAGCCTGGAAGATGAGTTCATTGAGTGCTTTCAGGACAGTTTCTTAGAGCAGCACGTTCTAGAGCCAACCAGAGAGCAGGCTATTCTAGATCTGGTAATGTGTAATGAGACAGGATTAATTAATGACCTCATTGTAAAGGAGACTCTAGGTAGCAGTGATCATAATATGATTGAATTTCGCATTCAGTTTGAGGGAGAGAAGAGTAAGTCTAAGACTAGTGTTTTAAACTTAAATAAGGTCAATTATGAGGGCATGAAGTCAGAGCTGGCTAAAGTGAACTGGGAACTTAGGTTAAAGGACAGGTCAGTAGAGATGCAGTGGCAGACATTTAATGAGATATTTCATAACACTCAGCAAAGATACATTCCAGTGAGAAAGAAAGACTCTCGGGGAAGGACGTACCGTCTGTGGCTAACTAAGGAAGTTAAAGATAGTATCAAATTGAAAGAAAAAGCATACAATTCCACGAAGATTAGTGGCAGGTCAGAAGATTGGACAGAATATAAAAAACAGCAAAGAATGACTAAAAGAATAATAAGGAGGGAGAGATTAGAGTACAAGAGAAAGCTAGCTAGAAATATAAAAACAATAGTAAGAGTTTCGACAGGTATTTAAAAAGGAAAAGAGTAAGTGAAGTGAGTGTTGGTCCTCTCGAGAGTGAGTCTGGGGAATTAATAATGGGGAATAAGGAAATGGCGGATGAATTGAACAGATATTTTGCGTCCGTCTTCACTGTAGAGGATACAAATAACATGCCAGAAATAATTGGTAATCAAGAGGTGAAAGGGAGGGAGGAACTTAAAACATTTACAATCACCAGGGAAAGGGTTCCGAAAAAAATATTGGAACTAAAAGCTGACAAATCCCCAGGTCCTGACGGACTTCATCCTAGGGTCTTAAAAGAAGTGGCTGCAGAGATAGTAGATACATTGGTATTAATTTTCCAAAATTCCCTAGATTCTGGAAGGGTCCCATCAGATTGGAAAATAGCGACTGTAACTCCTCTATTCAAGAAAGGAGGGAGACAGAAAGCAGGAAACTACAGGCCAGTTAGCTTAACATCTGTCATAGGGAAAATGCTAGAATCTATTATTAAGGAGGTTATAGCAGGGCACTTAGAAAATCTCATTGCAATCAGGCAGAGTCAACACAGCTTTGTGAAAGGGAAATCGTGTTTGACTAATTTATTAGAGTTCTTTGAGGAAGTAACAAGCAACGTGGATAAAGGGGATCCTGTGGATGTGGTGGACTTGGATTTCCAGAAGGCTTTTGACAAGGTGCCAAATCAAAGGCTATTACACAAAATAAGAGCTCATGGTGTAGGGGGTAACATATTAGCATGGATAAAGGATTGGTTAGGAATGTTGCCATTTATTGCAAGGCGAATGGAATATAAAAGTCGAGATGTTTTGCTACAGTTGTACAGAGCATTGGTGAGACCACATCTAGAATACTGTGTGCAGTTTTGGTCTCCTTATTTAAGAAAGGACGTAATTGTTTTGGAGGCGGTTCAGAGAAGGTTCACTCAACTGATTCCTGGGATGAGGGGGTTATCTTATGAGGAAAGGTTGGACAAGTTGGGCCTGTATACACTGGAGTTTAGAGGAATGAGAGGTGATCTTATTGAAACATATAAGATCCTGAGGGGACTAGAAGGGGTAGATGCTGAGGGGATGTTTCCCCTTGTGGGAGAGACTAGAACTCGGGGCCACAGTTTAAAAATAAGGGGTCTCCCATTTAAGACGGAGATGTGGAGAATTTTTTCTCTCAGGGTGGTGAGTCTGTGGAACTCCCTTCCCCAGAGAGCGGGGGAGGCAGGGTCATTGAATATTTTTAGGGCTGAGTTAGATAGATTCCTGATTAACAAGGGAGTCAAAGGTTATAGTAGGTAGACGGGAAAGTAGGGTTGAGGTCACAATCAGATCAGCCATGATCTTATCAAATGGCAGAGCAGGCTCGAGGGGCCGAATGGCCTACTCCTGCTCTTAATTCGTGTGTTGATATGTTTAAATGTGGAGCTGATGAAAGGTTGGAGAACTG
Source organism: Heptranchias perlo (assembly GCF_035084215.1). NCBI lineage: Eukaryota > Metazoa > Chordata > Chondrichthyes > Hexanchiformes > Hexanchidae > Heptranchias > Heptranchias perlo. Next base: position 38,067,806 of record NC_090353.1, read on the forward strand.
TTGGTGTTGTTGTGCTGAGATAGGGACAAGAGTATTATATCACCAAGGTGGCAATCAGCAGTTTTATTAAATACCAAATATTGTAAACTCCTGTCACCCCCCCTCCGACTCTGCACTGGGCTGGGGGACGGGGCAGTGCAGGCCCCCTCTCCAATCACTCACAACCGCTGTTCAATTTCTGACATTGTACCTTATTCGCCTGAAGATATTATCGAGATCCTTTTTCATCTCCACGAGCGCCCTGGTGTGGTGCTGGTATCGTTCAGTCATCTGGTGCAGACGGACACTCGACAAGTTGTTGAAGTTCAGTAACATCTCGTTCGTCTTCTCAAAACGGTCCAACCTGATAGAGGTGAAAGGTGAATGACACGAGCAGCAACGTCTAAACACCTCACCGTGTAGCACCCCCATCGCCCAGTGAGAGTCGGTGTGTGTGGGACCCGCACCCCAGTGAGAGTCGGTGTGTGTGGGACCCGCACCCCAGTGAGAGTCGGTGTGTGTGGGACCCGCACCCCAGTGAGAGTCGGTGTGTGTGGGACCCGCACCCCAGTGAGAGTCGGTGTGTGTGGGACCCGCACCCCAGTGAGAGTCGGTGTGTGTGGGACCCGCACCCCAGTGAGAGTCGGTGTGTGTGGGACCCGCACCCCAGTGAGAGTCGGTGTGTGTGGGACCCGCACCCCAGTGAGAGTCGGTGTGTGTGGGACCCGCACCCCAGTGAGAGTCGGTGTGTGTGGGACCCGCACCCCAGTGAGAGTCGGTGTGTGTGGGACCCGCACCCCAGTGAGAGTCGGTGTCGGTGGGACCCGTACCCCAGTGAGAGTCGGTGTGTGTGGGACCCGTACCCCAGTGAGAGTCGGTGTGTGTGGGACCCGTACCCCAGTGAGAGTCGGTGTCCGTGGGACCCGTACCCCAGTGAGAGTCGGTGTCCGTGGGACCCGTACCCCAGTGAGAGTCGGTGTGTGTGGGACCCGTACCCCAGTGAGAGTCAGTGTCTGTGGGACCCGTACCCCAGTGAGAGTCGGTGTGTGTGGGACCCGTACCCCAGTGAGAGTCGGTGTCTGTGGGACCCGCACCCCAGTGAGAGTCGGTGTGTGTGGGACCCGTACCCCAGTGAGAGTCGGTGTCTGTGGGACCCGTACCCCAGTGAGAGTCGGTGTGTGTGGGACCCGTACCCCAGTGAGAGTCAGTGTCTGTGGGACCCGCACCCCAGGGAGAGTCGGTGTCTGTGGGACCCGTACCCCAGTGAGAGTCAGTGTGTGTGGGACCCGTACCCCAGTGAGAGTCGGTGTGTGTGGGACCCGTACCCCAGTGAGAGTCAGTGTCTGTGGGACCCGTACCCCAGTGAGAGTCGGTGTCTGTGGGACCCGTACCCCAGTGAGAGTCGGTGTCTGTGGGGGACCCGTACCCCAGTGAGAGTCAGTGTCCGTGGGACCCGTACCCCAGTGAGAGTCGGTGTGTGTGGGACCCGTACCCCAGTGAGAGTCGGTGTGTGTGGGACCCGCACCCCAGTGAGAGTCGGTGTGTGTGGGACCCGTACCCCAGTGAGAGTCGGTGTCTGTGGGACCCGTACCCCAGTGAGAGTCGGTGCCGGGGGACCCGCACCCCAGTGAGAGTCGGTGCCGGGGGACCCGTACCCCAGTGAGAGTCGGTGTCTGGGGGACCCGTACCCCAGTGAGAGTCGGTGCCGGGGGACCCGTACCCCAGTGAGAGTCGGTGCCGGGGGACCCGTACCCCGGAGTCCGGGACTTCAGGAGGAGCCGAGGGTGTTTTATTTTGTAGTTATTACATTAGTTTTGACAGGTCCCCCGCCCCGTGCCGCCCGCTCCCCCCGGGCCCGGGCCTCCGTTACCCGCTCCCCCCGGGCCCGGGCCTCCGTTACCCGCTCCCCCCGGGCCCGGGCCTCCGTTACCCGCTCCCCCCGGGTACTCACATGTGTCTCTGCGCCTGGACGATCGCGTTCACATCCTCGCGGTTGACCATACTCAATATCCGGCTGCAGAAAACCCCGGAGGCGGAGGCGGAGGCGGCGGGGGCCGGGGATTCCATCACTGCCCGGCCTCGGGAAACAAACACACAATAATTCACTCAGGAGATCGGCCCGGCCCCGGACCCCAAACCCGAGACCCAGGCCCCGGACTCGATTCTGACCCCAGACCCCAGGCCCCGGACTCGATTCTGACCCCAGACCCCAGGCCCCGGACTCGATTCTGACCCCAGCCCCCAGGCCCCGGACTCGATTCTGACCCCAGACCCCAGCCCCCGGCCCCCAAGCCCCGGACTCGATTCTGACCCCAGACCCCGGCCCCCAAGCCCCGGACTCGATTCTGACCCCAGACCCCGGCCCAGGCCCCAAGCCCCGGACTCGATTCTGACCCGGGCCCCGGTTTATTCGGGGCGAATCCCGATGTCCCGCCCGTGACTCACCGGCCGGGCTCCCGCACTGCTTCCGGTTCCGGGTCGCTCCCGCGCATTTAGTCCGAGTCCGGGGTCTCCCGGCCCACAATCCACGGGCAATGCGCGTCGCCGCAGAGTTCACTTCAGGTCATTCCCCCCCCCCGGGGTCACTTCAGGTCATTCCCCCCCCCCCCCGGGGTCACTTCAGGTCATTCCCCCCCCCCCCCCCCCCCCCCGGGGTCACTTCAGGTCATTCCCCCCCGGGTCACTTCAGGTCATTCCCCCCCCCCGGGTCACTTCAGGTCATTCCCCCCACCCCCCCGGGGTCACTTCAGGTCATTCCCCCCCCCCCCGGGGTCACTTCAGGTCATTCCCCCGGGGTTACTGGGGGTCACTGCCCCTCCTTACAGTAATTGTGGGGTCACGGGGTCACTGAGAGAAAGCTGCGCCGAATTGAAACGGTGAACGGGGTGATGGACGGTGATGGACGGTGATTGGACGGGTGATGGACGGTGATTGGACGGTGATGGACGGTGATGGACGGTGATTGGACGGTGATGGACGGTGATGGACGGTGATTGGACGGTGATTGGACGGTGATTGGACGGTGATTGGACGGTGATGGACGGTGATTGGACGGTGATTGGACGGTGATGGACGGTGATGGGACGGTGATTGGACGGTGATGGACGGTGATTGGACGGTGATGGACGGTGATGGACGGTGATGGACGGTGATTGGACGGTGATGGACGGTGATTGGACGGTGATGGACGGTGATTGGACGGTGATTGGACGGTGATTGGACGGTGATGGACGGTGATGGACGGTGATTGGACGGTGATGGACGGTGATGGACGGTGATTGGACGGTGATGGACGGTGATGGACGGTGATTGGACGGTGATGGACGGTGATTGGACGGTGATTGGACGGTGATGGGACGGTGATTGGACGGTGATGGACGGTGATGGGACGGTGATGGACGGTGATTGGACGGTGATGGACCGGTGATGGACGGTGATTGGACGGTGATGGACGGTGATGGACCGGTGATGGACGGTGATTGGACGGTGATGGACGGTGATGGACCGGTGATGGACGGTGATTGGACCGGTGATGGACGGTGATGGACGGTGATTGGACCGGTGATGGACGGTGATGGACTATAACCTGGTGTGAGATTCCTCACCGGATGAAGGAAATGGAAATTCCCCAAAACAGTGAAATCCACAATTCTCTGTAATGACCCCCCATTTCCCCATCAACCATTTTGTAACCCAATCCCTCACCGTTCCTTCCTCCCAATGCCCTTCAACATCACCATTATTACCCCCTCCTCAAAAAGCCCCATCTCTACGCTCCCCGTTTTCTCAGAGGTTCTTGAATGTGGCCACCCAGATCGTGCCCACCTCCCCCTCCCCTTTAATGTGATTCACACTCTGCCCATTGAGATGACCCAGTGACATCCTTTGTGACTGATTATGGCAGGTGACCAGTTCCCTCCTTCCTTTCCTTAATCTCACCTTGTGTTTGACATGGTCGACCTCCATTTTCCATCTCTCTTCTGTGGTCCCCTTCCCTAGCTCCCCTTTTGCTAAGTTGCACCCTGACTGACCCAATGTAACCAGTACGTCTGCAATGGTTTCTTCCCCTGTGCCCACATGCTCTTGTTTGTAGTTTCTTAAAGTTCCATCTGGTGCCGCACCCTATTCCCTGTTTACCTGCTGCCCCTCAGTAACATTATTTGTAACCATGCCGATGGTGAGTTCAGCCTCCATATTTGTATTAACGATGTCCAGCTTTACCTCAGCTCCACGATGCACTGTCCAACGTCGAGTCAAGCATGACCCAGAACTTACTCCAACCAAACCTCGGCAAAATCAAATCCATTCTGTTTAGTTCCTGCCTAAATCTCATCACTGATTACTACTCCCCAACTACTCACTCAGACTGCACAGCCTGTACTAAGCTTTAGGAAAGATTGAACAGGCTGGGGCTCTTTTCTCTAGAATCTACATCCCGGCTGTAGTGCTGAAGACTTGTGCTCCAGAAATAGCTGCACCTCTAGCCAAGCTGTTCCAGTACAGCTACAACACTGGCATCCACCCGACAATGTGGAAAATTGCCCAGGTATGTCCTGTCCACAAAAAACAGGACAAATCCAATCCGGCCAATTACCACCCCATCAGTCTACTCTCAATCATCAGCAAAGTGATGGAAGGTGTCGTCGACAGTGCTATCAAGCGGCACTTACTCACCAATAACCTGCTCACCGATGCTCAGTTTGGGTTCCGCCAGGACCACTCGGCTCCAGACCTCATTCCAGCCTTGGTCCAAACATGGACAAAAGAGCTGAATTCCAGAGGTGAGGTGAGAGTGACTGCCCTTGACATCGAGGCAGCATTTGACCGAGTGTGGCACCAAGGAGCCCTAGTAAAATTGAAGTCAATGGGAATCAGGGGGAAAACTCTCCAGTGGCTTCAGCTCTGGGCCTGTTCTCTGGAACTCTCTCCCTGAACCTCTCCCTCTCATCACCTCTCTCTCTGCACCTCCACAAGCCTCCTCTTCAATCTCACCTTCAGTCACCTCCTTAGTTTTATGTCCTCTGCCTAGATCTGTTTCTCCTGCTTGAAGTTCCCTTGGATATTTCACTGTGTTAAAGGCACCGTTGACAGTTTGTTGCCTGAATGTTCGGTGTATGTCAGTTTTTGCCAAAATCCTCAGGCCTACACCTACATTATGAATTGTTTGTTCTTTTTCCCTTTAGTTTGATCAGTGGTGGGAGAGTGGGAGAGTGGGAGAGTGATGAGAACAAACTTCCCCAAACATCAGCCCCCCCGGCAACTCTGAAAACCCGTTGGCCAGAGGGCCGAGGCGATCCCGAGACCCCGAGCCCCCATGACCTCCCCATGACCACCCTGTGACCTCCCCGTGACCTCTCTGTGAACCCCGAGCTGATGTTCCAGTTCAACAGTTGATAAATGGTTTTTGTTTTTGAACTTTGTGTACTTGAGGGACGGTCTCCACGGTAACGGCTCCAAGTCCCGTGGGGAGAGACACCCATTGAGACAGTGGGGGACGGATTATATTTTGCAGTTGCAGAAGTTGATTTATTTGATTAAATATCGGAATTTCATCGCCCCCCATGGCTGAACATCAGAAAAACCGATACCATTCCCTCCTGCTCCCTTCAGCCTTGCTCCCTACTTCCCCCCCACTGCCATCCTCAGCTCCCACTCTGGTCCCACCTTAACCCTCTCTCTGCCATGGCCCACCACCACCACCCTCCCCTCCCCTCTTCCCCTACTCCCCACCTCCACCCTCCCCTCTTCCCCTACTCCCCACCTCCACCCTCCCCTCTTCCCCTACTCCCCACCTCCACCCTCCCCTCTTCCCCTACTCCCCACCTCCACCCTCCCCTCTTCCCCTACTCTCCACCTCCACCCTACCCTCCCCTCTGCCCCTACTCCCCACCCTCCCCTCCGCCCCTACTCCACCCTCCCCTCCCCTCTGCCCCTACTCCCCCCCCCCCCCCCCCCAGTGCCCCCAATCCCCACCTCTTCCCCTACTCTCCTCCTCTGCCCCTACTCCTCCCTCTGCCCCTATTCCCCTCCCCCCCGATGGTTTAGTGGGTACAAATGCAGTGTCCAGTCCGTCCCTGAGACTGATGGACCAACAAGGGGTCAGATTCTTGATGACCTGGGGCTAGGAAGGGTCGAATGAAGCAGGATTCACTGCTCTCATCACCAAGCATTGGCCCTGCTGTAAACTGCGTGTTTGGGCGTGAGGGGGTTTCTGCTGTGATGCTCGCACAGTCAGCAGGACCCACAGAACCATTCTGCCTGCTCGAGTCAGGACTGGAACGTAAAGAAAACCTCAGTTCTCCTGGTTTGAGGGTGAGATTTCCCTGTCGGGTTTCAGCCACTCAGTGCTGAACTATCCAGTAAATACTTTGCAATTTTAGAACCGTAGAATCAGAAATGTTTACAGCACAGAAGGAGACCATTTGGCCCATCAGATCTGTGCTAGCTCTTCGACAGAGCAATTCCAAACTAATCCTATGGCCCCGCTCTCTGCCTATAGCCCTGTATCTTCTTGTTTCAATATTTATCCAATTTTCATTTAAAGATGGTCTGTGCCTCAACCACTTCCTGTGACAAAGCATTGCACACTCCAACATTCCTGAGTAAAGGACATTCTCCCCACCTCCCCCCTCACTCAGTGACACATTTAAAATTATGACTTAGTTACTGAAATAGTCTTTTCCTATTCAGCCGATCAAAATGCTGCATCACTTTAGCCCAGGAGAGGGAGCATCGAGAACAGAGAAATGATGAGAAGATTGGAGCAGGAGGGCTGGCTGGGTAGATTCAGGGCTGTGTCCTTTCCGGAATTCCATAAACTATTATTCTCCGATCCAGCTCTTTGGTGCTGGCTGATGAGGCCAAATAATCTTTCAGCCGTGTAATGTATTATTTAAGCTTTGCTGTGAAAGCAGTTGGCAGATCCCAGCTCTAGAGATTGTTCTGGTTATGGTGAAATTCTTTGCTGATATTTCTCGTTTTATCCCGTGGAGCTTCGAACTGAATCTTGCTGCTAAAAGCTGAAGCTTTGTAATGTCCCGAGTTAAAACCCAAATCTAGGATTGTGTCGGGGATTCAAACTGTTCCAAAGTGAGTGAGGTTTTACTCACGAGTTCCAACTGCAGCAATTGTCAGATTATCCAGAATTCCCACCTTCCTCTCCCGAAGGTACTGGGTTGAATTTCCTCTCCCCATTGCCCCGCGTTTCTGGGATGTTAGGGAGAGGAAAAAGGCTCAGAGATCTGTAATGTAGGGTCTCTGCCCCATTTGCACCCGGTACCCAGACCCTGTGATGTGAGCAGGAAGCCCCAGAATGAAAGGGGGAAGCTGAAATAATGATTCCAATATCCCCCCCACCCCAACACTTGATCTCAGCTGCGACGGTTAAGATATCAGTGACCCTCACCCTGAATAAACAGTGACCCTGTACAGTTACACAGTGAGTGACCCTCACCCTGAATAAACAGGGACTCTGTACAGTTACACAGTGAGTGACCCTCACCCTGAATAAACAGTGACCCTGTACAGTTACACAGTGAGTGACCCTCACCCTGAATAAACAGGGACTCTGTACAGTTACACAGTGAGTGATCCTCACCCTGAATAAACAGTGACTCTGTACAGTTACACAGTGAGTGATCCTCACCCTGAATAAACAGGGACTCTGTACAGTTACACAGTGAGTGACCCTCACCCTGAATAAACAGTGACCCTGTACAGTTACACAGTGAGTGACCCTCACCCTGAATAAACAGGGACTCTGTACAGTTACACAGTGAGTGATCCTCACCCTGAATAAACAGTGACCCTGTACAGTTACACAGTGAGTGACCCTCACCCTGAATAAACAGTGACCCTGTACAGTTACACAGTGAGTGATCCTCACCCTGAATAAACAGGGACTCTGTACAGTTACACAGTGAGTGATCCTCACCCTGAATAAACAGGGACTCTGTACAGTTACACAGTGAGTGACCCTCACCCTGAATAAACAGTGACCCTGTACAGTTACACAGTGAGTGACCCTCACCCTGAATAAACAGGGACTCTGTACAGTTACACAGTGAGTGATCCTCACCCTGAATAAACAGTGACTCTGTACAGTTACACAGTGAGTGATCCTCACCCTGAATAAACAGGGACTCTGTACAGTTACACAGTGAGTGACCCTCACCCTGAATAAACAGTGACCCTGTACAGTTACACAGTGAGTGACCCTCACCCTGAATAAACAGGGACTCTGTACAGTTACACAGTGAGTGACCCTCACCCTGAATAAACAGTGACTCTGTACAGTTACACAGTGAGTGATCCTCACCCTGAATAAACAGGGACTCTGTACAGTTACACAGTGAGTGACCCTCACCCTGAATAAACAGTGACCCTGTACAGTTACACAGTGAGTGACCCTCACCCTGAATAAACAGGGACTCTGTACAGTTACACAGTGAGTGATCCTCACCCTGAATAAACAGTGACCCTGTACAGTTACACAGTGAGTGATCCTCACCCTGAATAAACAGGGACTCTGTACAGTTACACAGTGAGTGACCCTCACCCTGAATAAACAGTGACCCTGTACAGTTACACAGTGAGTGACCCTCACCCTGAATAAACAGTGACCCTGTACAGTTACACAGTGAGTGACCCTCACCCTGAATAAACAGGGACTCTGTACAGTTACACAGTGAGTGACCCTCACCCTGAATAAACAGTGACCCTGTACAGTTACACAGTGAGTGACCCTCACCCTGAATAAACAGGGACTCTGTACAGTTACACAGTGAGTGATCCTCACCCTGAATAAACAGGGACTCTGTACAGTTACACAGTGAGTGACCCTCACCCTGAATAAACAGTGACTCTGTACAGTTACACAGTAAGTGACCCTCACCCTGAATAAACAGTGACCCTGTACAGTTACTCAGTGAGTGACCCTCACCCTGAATAAACAGTGACCCTGTACAGTTACTCAGTGAGTGACCCTCACCCTGAATAAACAGTGACCCTGTACAGTTACACGGTGAGTGACCCTCACCCTGAATAAACAGGGACTCTGTACAGTTACACAGTGAGTGACCCTCACCCTGAATAAACAGTGACCCTGTACAGTTACACGGTGAGTGACCCTCACCCTGAATAAACAGTGACCCTGTACAGTTACACGGTGAGTGACCCTCACCCTGAATAAACAGTGACTCTGTACAGTTACACAGTGAGTGACCCTCACCCTGAATAAACAGTGACTCTGGACAGTTACACAGTGAGTGACCCTCACCCTGAATAAACAGTGACTCTGTACAGTTACACAGTGAGTGACCCTCACCCTGAATAAACAGGGTCTCTGTACAGTTACACAGTGAGTGACCCTCACCCTGAATAAACAGTGACTCTGTACAGTTACACAGTAAGTGACCCTCACCCTGAATAAACAGTGACTCTGTACAGTTACACAGTGAGTGACCCTCACCCTGAATAAACAGTGACTCTGTACAGTTACACAGTGAGTGACCCTCACCCTGAATAAACAGTGACTCTGGACAGTTACACAGTGAGTGACCCTCACCCTGAATAAACAGTGACTCTGTACAGTTACACAGTGAGTGACCCTCACCCTGAATAAACAGTGACTCTGTACAGTTACACAGTAAGTGACCCTCACCCTGAATAAACAGTGACTCTGTACAGTTACACAGTGAGTGACCCTCACCCTGAATAAACAGTGACCCTGTACAGTTACACGGTGAGTGACCCTCACCCTGAATAAACAGTGACTCTGTACAGTTACACAGTGAGTGACCCTCACCCTGAATAAACAGTGACTCTGTACAGTTACACAGTGAGTGACCCTCACCCTGAATAAACAGGGTCTCTGTACAGTTACACAGTGAGTGACCCTCACCCTGAATAAACAGTGACTCTGTACAGTTACACAGTGAGTGACCCTCACCCTGAATAAACAGGGTCTCTGTACAGTTACACAGTGAGTGACCCTCACCCTGAATAAACAGGGACTCTGTACAGTTACACAGTGAGTGACCCTCACCCTGAATAAACAGGGACTCTGTACAGTTACACAGTGAGTGACCCTCACCCTGAATAAACAGGGACTCTGTACAGTTACACAGTGAGTGACCCTCACCCTGAATAAACAGTGACTCTGTACAGTTACACAGTGAGTGACCCTCACCCTGAATAAACAGTGACCCTGTACAGTTACATGGTGAGTGACCCTCACCCTGAATAAACAGTGACCCTGCACAGTTACACAGTGAGTGACCCTCACCCTGAATAAACAGGGACTCTGGACAGTTACATGGTGAGTGACCCTTACCCTGAATAAACAGTGACTCTGTACAGTTACACAGTGAGTGACTCCTACCCTGAATAAACAGTGACTCTGTACAGTTACAGTAAGTGACCCTCACCCTGAATAAACAGTGACTCTGTACAGTTACACAGTGAGTGACCCTCACCCTGAATAAACAGTGACTCTGTACAGTTACACAGTGAGTGACCCTCACCCTGAATAAACAGGGACTCTGTACAGTTACACAGTGAGTGATCCTCACCCTGAATAAACAGGGACTCTGTACAGTTACACAGTGAGTGACCCTCACCCTGAATAAACAGGGACTCTGTACAGTTACTCAGTGAGTGACCCTCACCCTGAATAAACAGTGACTCTGTACAGTTACTCAGTGAGTGACCCTCACCCTGAATAAACAGTGACTCTGTACAGTTACACAGTGAGTGACCCTCACCCTGAATAAACAGTGACTCTGTACAGTTACACAGTGAGTGATCCTCACCCTGAATAAACAGTGACTCTGTACAGTTACTCAGTGAGTGACCCTCACCCTGAATAAACAGGGACTCTGTACAGTTACACAGTGAGTGACCCTCACCCTGAATAAACAGGGACTCTGTACAGTTACACAGTGAGTGACCCTTACCCTGAATAAACAGGGACTCTGTACAGTTACACAGTGAGTGACCCTCACCCTGAATAAACAGGGACTCTGTACAGTTACACAGTGAGTGACCCTTACCCTGAATAAACAGGGACTCTGTACAGTTACTCAGTGAGCGACCCTCACCCTGAATAAACAGGGACTCTGTACAGTTACACAGTGAGTGACCCTTACCCTGAATAAACAGGGACTCTGTACAGTTACACAGTGAGTGACCCTCACCCTGAATAAACAGTGACTCTGTACAGTTACACAGTGAGTGACCCTCATCCTGAATAAACAGTGACCCTGCACAGTTAAACAGTGAGTGACCCTCACCCTGAATAAACAGTGACTCTGTACAGTTACACAGTGAGTGACCCTCACCCTGAATAAACAGTGACTCTGTACAGTTACACAGTGAGTGACCCTCACCCTGAATAAACAGTGACTCTGTACAGTTACACAGTGAGTGACCCTTACCCTGAATAAACAGGGACTCTGTACAGTTACACAGTGAGTGGCCCTCACCCTGAATAAACAGTGACTCTGTACAGTTACACAGTGAGTGACCCTCACCCTGAATAAACAGGGACTCTGTACAGTTACACAGTGAGTGATCCTTACCCTGCTGAATATGACATTCAACAATCTGAATAAGTGAGTTTTGAGGATGAAATAAACACAGATGTTAGGACAGTACTAAATATGGATTTTATTTATTACTCTGAGTAAAGAAACACACATTGTACAAATTGTTAATTCACTGTTTAAAAGACTAATATAGGAATAAATTATTAATTGACAGTCAACAAGTTTTAGTCAAACCTAAAATCAAGCAGCCTGAAGATAAAGGCTCAAACGATGTTATGCTGCCTATATACCGTGTACATACAGTATACATACTGCCTATATACCGTGTACATACAGTATACATACTGCCTATATACCGTGTACATACAGTATACATACTGCCTATATACCGTGTACATACAGTATACATACTGCCTATATACCGTGTACACATAGTATACATACTGCCTATATACCATGTACACACAGTATACATACTGCCTATATACTGTGTACACAGTATACATACTGCCTATATGTGTATACTGTATATGTACTGCCTATATATTGTGTACATACAGTATACATACTGCCTATATACCATGTACACAGTATACATACTGCCTTTATACTGTGTACACAGTATACATGCTGCCTATATACTGTGTACATACAGTATACACACTGCCTATATACTGTGTACACACTGCCTATATACTGTGTACACACTGCCTATATACTGTGTACACACTGCCTATATACTGTGTACACACTGCCTATATACTGTGTACACACTGCCTATATACTGCATATTGTGTACACGTCGTGCCTATAATATTGTGTATGTACTGCCTATATACTGTGTACATACTGCACATACACCGTGTATATATGGTGTACGTACTGCTTATATACTGTGTATGTATTGCCTATATACTTGTATACTGTGTACATACTGCCTATATACTGCATATACTACATACATATACTGTATATGTATTGCATACAAATGAGTAAGTGGAGTGTACATATACATATATACTGTGTATGTAATGTGTACATACTACGTATATACTGTGTATAGACTGCATATGTACTGTGTACACAATGTGTGTATACTGACTATAAATTGCACAATTTAGTAAATCTCTAATACACTGACAAATTTTAGTTTATTTACACAAATATCAAAGATCTCCTGTGGTTGCCCATATTGAATTATTAATTCTAATTATTAAACTAGGAATAAATACCACATGGATTTCTTGTCTAAACAATGTTGAGAGTTTTAACACAAAGTATTGTTTATGTAGTCGGAGCCTAGTCTGATGGAGTGATTGGGTCTGATGATGAGGTCAGTCTCCAGCTCACTGTCGTTTGAGTTATAATTTCCCCCGTGTTTGAGGGCCTGTCATTGCAGTGTGCAGTTTCCAGCCTATTCCAGCCCTATCAGAGCTACAGTGTGTGTGAATGCAAAGTCTGGAACTTGGGGATAGGGTTTATGGAGTTGGGGCTCAGGGGATTGGGGTTTATGGAGTTGGGGCTCAGGGGATTGGGGTTTATGGAGTTGGGGCTCAGGGGATTGGGGTTTATGGAGTTGGGGCTCAGGGGATTGGGGTTTATGGAGTTGGGGCTCAGGGGATTGGGGTTTATGGAGTTGGGGCTCAGGGATTGGGGTTTATGGAGTTGGGGCTCAGGGGATTGGGTTCATGGAGTTGGGGCTCAGGGGATTGGGTTCATGGAGTTGGGGCTCAGGGGATTGGGGTTAATGGAGTTGGGCTCAGGGGATTGGGGTTTATGGAGTTGGGGCTCAGGGGATTGGGGTTAATGGAGTTGGGGCTCAGGGGATTGGGGTTAATGGATTTGGGGCTCAGGGGATTGGGGTTTATGGAGTTGGGGCTCAGGGGATTGGGGTTCATGGAGTTGGGGCTCAGGGGATTGGGGTTTATGGAGTTGGGGCTCAGGGGATTGGGGTTCATGGAGTTGGGGCTCAGGGGATTGGGGTTTATGGAGTTGGGGCTCAGGGGATTGGGGTTCATGGAGTTGGGGCTCAGGGATTGGGGTTTATGGAGTTGGGCTCAGTTTGCATTGGTGTATTACAGCAAAATAATTATTTCTGCGTACTAAGAGAATCCGAATGCAAGTGTGTAATTAGTACAAACAGTGAAACTGTTCACAACGAGAGTGTTGGGAAAGCTGAATATTCACGACTCGAGACTGTGATTGAATTTGGCAAATGTGAGAAAATAACTAATTGAACAGTTTTCCGTTGCTGCTGGAAACAGCAGCTGTGCATAAGATTCAGCGAGGGGGTGTGCTTAGTCCCACACTCGTGAGAGACAGGAGACAGCTGTCTCCAGGACCTCGCCCAGGGTCCACTCATCACCTCAGAGCTAAGCAGGGACACATGAATAAACTTGGGGGAGAGATAGAAAATGGACTACTGACTCACCATCACCCATTTACACTATCGCAGAGAGTCAAAATTACCCCAGAGTGTCAGCAGGATATTGAACCATGATTATCATAGTCCCCGAGCAAGAACTCCACACGGACAGTGATCGGGAGCAGGAACCCTGGCTGATTTCCCCTCTCTCTAACCCAGGGGTCACTGTGACCATTTGTAGTTCTGACTGTCCCAACTGATCCGGCACAGAGCAGGGATGGAACTCAGTAAAGTAACTCTATAAACTCGCAGATAAAGCTCAGAATTAACTTTCCAGATTAACATTTACTAATGGGGTTTAACCCAGGCCGGTGATAGAACTCTGGACACAGACACTCAAAACCCAACCCATTTCTCTCAGTCTGACGAGTAAATCTCTTGCTCTGAGACCCAGCACCGACTCACTGAAGGACTGAGATCTCAAACATTGTACCACCAAGCTCCATAAACTCTGTGCTTTGAGAGAACTGAGCGACAACACAGCACAGAGCTCCCTTAATGTAAACGTACGGCTCAGTTATTACCGAGTCAAATCTTAACTACGAAACAAATCTCCCACTAATCATTTCTATGTTCCCTACCTGGTGAACGTACTAATATTATAAATCTACAACTTGCTGTCACCTATAACTGGGATTACAAACCCTGTGTCAATTAATTTATACCCTGTTACTCTCGCACTGAGCAGTTGTGTGAATCATTACAAACATACAGTTACTGAGAGATTGAAACAAACAGTCTGGTAAAGTGAGCAGAGCCTCAGACTCCACCAGATCCATGCAATAAAGAAACTCAACATAGGGACTTTCAAAAGGCGTTTGATAAAGTGCACATAATAGACTTTTAGCAAAATTGAAACCCATGGGATTAAAGAGACAGTGACAGCGTGGATACAAAATTGGCTAAAGGACAGAAAGCAGAGAGTAGTGGTGAACAGTTGTTTTTCAGACTGGAGGGAAGTTTACAGTGGTGTTCCCCAGGGGTCAGTATTAGGACCACTGCTCTTTTTGATATATATTAATGACCTGGACTTGGGTATAGAGGGTATAATTCAAAATTTGCAGATGACACAAAACTCGGAAAAGTAGTAAACAGTGAGGAGGAATAGTAACAGACTTCAGGAGGACAGAGACAGACTGGTGAAAGGGCAGACACGTGGCAAGTGAAAATTTTAACGTAGAGAAGTGTGAAGTGATGCATTTTGGTAGGAAGAATAAGGAGAGGCAAAATAAACTAAATGGTACAATTTTAAAGGGGGTGCAGGAACAGAGAGACCTGGGGGTGTATGTACACAAATCTTTAAAAGGTGGCAGGACAGGTTGAGAAGGCTGTTAAAAAAGCACATGGGATCCTGGACTTTATTAATAGAGACGTAGAGTACAAAAGCAAGGAAGTTATGCTAAACCTTTATAAAACTCTGGTTAGGCCTCAGCTGGAGTATTGTGTTCAATTCTGGGCACCGCACTTTAGGAAGGATGTCAAGGCCTTAGAGAGGGTGCAGAGGAGATTTACTAGAATGGTCCCAGGGATGAGAGACTTCAGTTATGTGGAGAGACTGGAGAAGCTGGGATTGTTCTCCTTAGAGCAGAGAAGGTTAAGGGAGATTTAATAGAGGTGTTCAAATCATGAGGGGGTTTGATAGAGTAAATAAGGAGAAACTGTTTCCAGTGGCAGGAGGGTCGGTAACCAGAGGACACAGATTTAAGATAATTTAAAAGAACCAGAGGGGAGATGAGGAGAAATGTTTTTTTACGCAGCGAGTTGTTCTGATCTGGAATGCGCTGCCTGAAAGGGCGGTGGAAGCAGATTCAATAATAACTTTCAAAAGGGAATTGGATAAATACTTGAAGGGAAATATTTGCAGGGCTCTGGGGAAAGGAAGGAGTGGGACTAATTGGATAGCTCTTTCAAAGAGCCAGCACAGGCACGATGGGCCCAATGGCCTCCTTCTGCACAGTATCTACTATGATTTTAGGAGAACCTCCCCACAGGACATCCCATCAATGAGGCAGATCAGGTAAAAAGAGACAGTCAGTTAAAGGGGCCCGGTGAATGGGGGCTGGTGGGAGAGAGGGGCTTTGTGGGGGGGGGGGCTCTGTGTGGGGGAGGGAAGGAGGGGCTCGTGGTGGGGGCTCAGTGGGTGAGAGGAGCGACAGGGTGGGGGGGGAGGGACGGGGGGGGGGGGGGGGGGAGAGGGACGGGGGGGGGGGGGAGAGGGACGGGGGGGGGGGGGGAGATGGGGTGGGGGGGGGGCGGGGAGAGAGGGACCGGGTGGGGGGGGGGGGAGAGGGACCGGTGGGGGGGAAGGGACGGGGTGGGGGGGGGGGGGGAAGGGACGGGGTGGGGGGGGGGGGAAGGGACGGGGTGGGGGGGGGGAAGGACGGGGTGGGGGGGGGAGATGGGGTGGGGGGGGGGCGGGGAGAGAGGGACGGGGTGGGGGGGGGAGAGGGACCGGGTGGGGGGGGGGAAAGGGACGGGGTGGGGGGGGGGAAGGGACGGGGTGGGGGGGGGGGGGGGGGAGAGGGACGGGGTGGGGGGGGGAGATGGGGTGGGGGGGGGGGCGGGGAGAGAGGGACCGGGTGGGGGGGGGAGAGGGACCGGGTGGGGGGGGGGGGAAGGGACGGGGTGGGGGGGGGGGGAAGGGACGGGGTGGGGGGGGGGGAAGGACGGGGTGGGGGGGGGGGAAGGGACGGGTGGGGGGGGGGGAAGGGACGGGGTGTGGGGGGGGGAAGGGACGGGGTGGGGGGGGGGAAGGGACGGGTGGGGGGGGGGGGGGGGGGAAGGGACGGGGTGGGGGGGGGGGGAAGGGACGGGGTGGGGGGGGGGAAGGGACGGGGTGGGGGGGAGAGAGGGACGGGGTGGGGGGGAGGAGCTTTGTGGGGCTCAGTTCCGCCACTCCTGGAACCGAAAGTATTTTGAGGGCGAGGGCGAGAGTTGCTGTAGAGCCTCGAGTTGACTCTTGTTCCTCTCCCGGGAGAGAGTCAGGCTGCTGGAGCTGAGGCCGAGACTCAGGGTCATCGTCGCACTGACTGGGCGCGGTCTCAACGCTCGTTTACAGAACTCATCGAGAGGCTCGTTCTGATGCTCACGACCCTGCGTTTGTGTCTCTCCATCTGACTGTGTCCTAGGTGAAGATGAACTCCTGTAAATAACGGTGAGAACTGGAGCAGGGGATAGAATTAAACCAGATTGAAAAGGGTTGTGTGTGCGAGGGAGGGGTCACGGAGATGGACACGGAGGGGACACGGAGGGGACACGGAGGGGTCACGGAGGGGTCACGGACTTCGTACCAAGGCCAGCAGCACATTTCAAGACTTTTCCTCCTTCTCTGCAATTTAAGCCAAACCCTGGCGTAAATCATTCAGTTCATAGAGTTA
>NC_090353.1:38085332-38107263 GCF_035084215.1 Heptranchias perlo
TGGGGGAAGCGGATATTCGGGTTTTTTTTTGGGGGGAAGCGGATATTCCGGGGTTTTTTGGGGGGGAAGCGGATATTCCGCATTGAACGAGCTCAGTGATGTCATCAATACTATAGTTGTTCCGATGACCTCATTGAGAAGAGGACTTCCTGTTGTTGACTTCCTGTGCATGGATCAGCTGACAGGAGGCTATGGACCAATATGGCGGACTCCAGCGGTGAGGATTATGCGCGGGCGATGGGAGACGCTGAGAATCTTACCCCTGGGAGAAGAAGGACTTGAGCCGAGAGTTGTCCAGAGTCACCTCACCATCACTGCTCTCCACTCGGTACAGCTTTGGAATCCCCGTCCCATTGGCACTGGCCGGCTGGAGGTCCAGAGAATGAAGATCGCCCAACAAATCCTACAGGAAAACAACGGAGAGAATTAATAAATCAAATCCTTCACTCTCACAGAGAAACATCACAAGAGAGGAGAGGAGGGAACTTGATCACAACACTTCACCGGGGATAAAGGACCCCCCGATCCCCGGGGGTAAAGGACCCCCCGACCCCGGGGGTAAACGGACCCCCCGACCCCCGGGGGTAAACGGACCCCCCGACCCCGGGGATAAAGGACCCCCCGACCCCGGGGATAAACGGACCCCCCGACCCCGGGGGTAAACGGACCCCCCGACCCCGGGGGTAAACGGAACCCCCCGACCCCGGGGGTAAAAGGACGGATGGATCTGAACCGTGATGTTTTGGGGGGGGCAACAGGAAACATGTTTTTTTCCATAGTTTGAGCAGAGTAATCGCTCTTGGGGGAGAGAAAGAGAGAAAGTGGGAAGGGGGAAGAGAGAGAGAGAGAGAGAAAGGGGGAAGGGGAAGAGAGAGAGAGAGAGAAAGGGGGAAGGGGAAGAGAGAGAGAGGGAGAGAAAGGGGGAAGGGAAGAGAGAGAAAGTGGGAAGGGGGAAGAGAGAGAGAGAGATAGGGGGAAGGGGAAGAGAGAGAGAAAGTGGGAAGGGGAAGAGAGAGAGAAAGTGGGAAGGGGAAGAGAGAGAGAAAGTGGGAAGGAAGAGAGAGAGAGAGAATGTGGGAAGGAAGAGAGAGAGAAAAAAGTGGGAACGGAGACAGAGAAAATGGGGAGGGGGTGAAAGTGGGAAGTGAGAAATTTGAGAGAGAAAGTGGGAGGGAGAGAGAGAGAGAGAGAGAGACGGGATGAAAGAAACGAGAAAGAGATAGAGGAACAGAGGAGACAGAGACAGAGGAAAAGAGGGCAGAGAGAGACGGGTATCGAAACAGGCAGAAAGAGAGAGAGGGAGAGAGTGAGAAAGAGAGAGGGATATCGATCGGGGAGAGGCACGGAGCCAGAGAGCGGGAAAGAGAGGCAGAGGCAGAGTGCGTAAACTAGAAACGGAGAGCGAGAGAAAGAGGGAGAGAGGGGTGGAAAAAGAGAGTGAGAGACTGAGTGTGAGAGAGAGAGAGAGAGCGCGCGAGGGAGTGAGTATCTGACAGATTTGGACAGATGGACTGGCCAGAGAGCTCGAAGCTATTTCAAGAGCACCTCCCCCACCCCAGTACCGTGTCATTCAGGGACATCAGATTAGTGAATGTAACTCATTGCTGCATCACTGTGCGGAGAGGAGAGAGAGAGAGGAGGGTGGAGAAAGTGAGGGAGATAGAGAGAGAGGTGAGGGGGAGGAGAGCAAGGGGGGTGGTGAGGGGGAGGGGAGAGGTGGAGTGGGGTGAGGGGTGAGGGGAGGGGGAGAAGGTGAGGGGGAGGAGAGTGAGGGGGAGTGGTGTGAGGGGGAGTGGTGTGAGGGGGAGTGGGGGTGAGGGGGAGTGGGGAGAGGGGGGAGTGGGGGGTGAGGGGGAGTGGGGTGAGGGGGAGTGGGGTGAGGGGGAGTGGGGTGAGGGGGAGTGGGGTGAGGGGGAGTGGGGTGAGGGGGAGTGGGGTGAGGGGGAGTGGGGTGAGGGGGAGTGGTGTGAGGGGGAGTGGGGTGAGGGGGAGTGGGGGTGAGGGGGAGTGGGGTGAGGGGGTGGTAGTGGGGTGAGGGGGAGTGGGGTGAGGGGGAGTGGGGTGAGGGGGGTGAGTGGGGTGAGGGGGAGTGGGGTGAGGGGGAGGGGGTGGAGGGTGAGGGGGTGAGAGGGGAGAGGGGGTGAGAGGGAAGAGGGGGAAGAGGTGGGGTGAGGGGGAAGAGGTGGGGTGAGGGGGAAGAGGTGGGGTGAGGGGGTGAGAGGGGGAGGGGGTGAGAGGGGGAGGGGGTGAGAGGGGGAGGGGGAGGGGATGAGAGGGGGGAGAGTGAGTGAGGGGGAGAGTGAGTGAGGGGGAGAGGGGGTGAGGGGGAGTGGGGTGAGGGGGAGTGGGGTGAGGGGGAGTGGGGTGAGGGGGGAGTGGGGTGAGGGGGAGTGGGGTGAGGGGGAGTGGGTGAGGGGGGAGTGGGGTGAGGGGGAGTGGGGTGAGGGGGAGTGGGGTGAGGAGGGAGTGGGGTGAGGGGGAGTGGGGGAGTGGAGTGGGGTGAGGGGGAGAGGGGGGAGGGGGAGTGGAGTGGGGTGAGGGGGAGAGGGGGTGAGGGGGAGAGGGGGGAGGGGGAGTGGGGTGAGGGGGAGAGGGGGAGTGGAGTGGGGTGAGGGGGAGAGGGGGAGTGGAGTGGGGTGAGTGGGGGAGAGGGGGGAGGGGGAGTGGAGTGGGGTGAGGGGGAGAGGGAGAGTGGAGTGGGGTGAGGGGGAGTGGAGTGGGGTGAGGGGGTGAGGGGGGTGAGGGGGAGTGGGAGTGGGGTGAGGGGGAGAGGGGGGAGGGGGAGTGGAGTGGGGGTGAGGGGGAGAGAGAGAGTGGAGTGGGGGGAGGGGGAGTGGAGTGGGGTGAGGGGGGTGAGGGGGAGTGGAGTGGGGTGAGGGGGAGTGGAGTGGGGTGAGGGGTGAGGGGGAGTGGAGTGGGGTGAGGGGGGAGAGGGAGAGTGGAGTGGGGGTGAGGGGGAGTGGGAGTGGGGTGAGGGGGAGAGGGAGAGGGGAGCTAAATTCACTCAGTGCTCCGGCTGTGAGGCAGGTGATGCACCAGGAAATATTCTGATAAATATTTTTCTTTCTGCATGAATGGGATGTGATGTTAAGGGAGTTGGGAGTTGGGAGTTGGGAGCAGTGTCAGGGGAGAGCTGGACTCAGGTGTTACCCCTCCCCCACTCCCTGATCCCAGTCTCTGGTCCTATTCCGATGGGTTGATCTGTTTCTGCTCCGAGCTCTGGTTTAACACGGTCACATTATCCAACACTCAACTCCCAGGTATCCTGGGGACAGGCAGGCTGGCGCTGGGTTAATGTTTGCCGCAGGCTGCACTCAGGGCCCAGGCACACGAGCCAATGGCCCTTGACCCATGACCCAGGGTCCAGGCCCACGACCCAGGGATTCCCTCGTCTAGTTATTTACAGCCTGTCTGATGGGGTCCGAGATGCCAATGACACGTGAGGGAAATGGGGAAAATCTCTGGGGTCCTGATCACCAACCAGTCCTTCCTGTTGGTGCGAGCGGCTGATGGGTGAAGGGTCAGTGAGGTTAAATATCAGTGTCTGGGCCCCACTGATCAATAACAGCTGCTTGGTGAGGTAATGCAGGGAGGCCGAGAACATTAGAACTGTGCCTGAACAGGAAATGAGCAAAGGAGCAGAAATGGCCCTTTCGCTGCGCTCATCACGACCCTTGACCCACGGCCCACCCATCGCGGCCTGGGAACAGGCGTTAGGCCTCTCATGGACAAATGTAAGGGACCGAATGCCTGTTCTCACGGCTGCCCCCGCGGAACGTCTGAGAAATGGTCTGACTCAATATCGGGTCAGGTGTCCTTGGGGTGCAGGACGTTGGTCCCCAAACTTGGGCTTATGTTTAACGCTCAAAACGGGGACAAGGTCCAATTTCTGCCCTCGACAGTGTAGAGGGAGCTTTACTCTGTATCTAACCCTGTACCTGCCCTGGGAGTGTTTGATGGGACAGTGTAGAGGGAGCTTTACTCTGTATCTAACCCTGTACCTGCCCTGGGAGTGTTTGATGGGACAGTGTAGAGGGAGCTTTACTCTGTATCTAACCCTGTACCTGCCCTGGGAGTGTTTGATGGGACAGTGTAGAGGGAGCTTTACTCTGTATCTAACCCTGTACCTGCCCGGGGAGTGTTTGATGGGACAGTGTAGAGGGAGCTTTACTCTGTATCTAACCCGTGCTGTACCTGCCCTGGGAGTGTTTGATGGGACAGTGTAGAGGGAGCTTTACTCTGTATCTAACCCTGTACCTGCCCGGGGAGTGTTTGATGGGACAGTGTAGAGGGAGCTTTACTCTGTATCTAACCCGTGCTGTACCTGCCCTGGGAGTGTTTGATGGACAGTGTAGAGGGAGCTTTACTCTGTATCTAACCCGTGCTGTACCTGCCCTGGGAGTGTTTGATGGGACAGTGTAGAGGAGCTTTACTCTGTATCTAACCCGTGCTGTACCTGCCCTGGGAGTGTTTGATGGGACAGTGTAGAGGGAGCTTTACTCTGTATCTAACCCGGAAGACCCAACCCTCTATATCACCTGTCTCAGAATTCCAGAATGTTCCAACACCACTCAGATTCTGCTCATTCTCTAAGGTAAAAGATCAGATTATTTTTGGGTCTCTTGTCCTACATCACTGACTGGAAGAAGATGAATTAATTGTGGGGCAAAGCATTGTTGCAGCAGCTGATTCACAGCCTGATTTCTGTCAGTGACCCAATAAATCTCCACCTTTCGCTACAGTTTTCTGTCTTTTCGTTTCACCAATTCAAAGACACAAAAACAGGAGCAGCCACTGGATCTACTTGGTGATCCACCTGATCCCCGAGTCCCAGACTCTGACCTGGTGATCCACTCGATCCCCGAGTCCCAGACTCTGACCTGGTGATCCACTCGATTCCCCGAGTCCCAGACTCTGACCTGGTGATCCACCCGATCCCCGAGTCCCAGACTCTGTCCATCAATAAACCAGTCTGGTCAAACTCGCTCGATCACCCTATGGTCACTCTCGGTCACCCCTCGGTCCCTGCCCAGCCGCTGTTCTTTTGATCGAGGTCGGGGTTGTAACACGAATAATCCCCACCCCCGGCCCCCCGGCCCCCGAACATCGCTGACACTGGCCTGTGATTGTTCAGAAATGACCAATGACTGATTGATGCAGCAGACTGCTCTGGAAGGACATTAACTCCGGTGTGTCCCAGAGCCCTGGGGTCCCCAGATCCGCAGGGTCAGGGGCAGGGCGGTGGCTTTGAACTGGTCAGGGAGATGCAGGGAGGGGAGCGGGAGCGGAGAGCGAGAGCGAGAGCGAGAGGGAGAGGGAGAGCGAGAGGGAGAGGGAGAGGGAGAGGGAGGCGAGAGGGAGAGGGAGAGCGAGAGGGGAGAGCGAAGCGAGAGGGAGCGGGAGAGAGAGGGAGAGGGAGAGGGAGAGGAGAGGGAGCGAGAGGGAGAGGAGAGCGAGAGGGAGAGCGAGCGAGAGGGAGCGGGAGCGGGAGGGAGCGGGAGGGAGCGGGAGGGAGCGGGAGAGCGAGAGCGAGAGGGAGAGGGAGCGAGAGGGAGAGGGCGAGAGGGAGAGGGAGAGGGAGCGAGAGGGAGAGGGAGCGAGAGGGAGAGGGAGAGGGAGCGAGAGGGAGAGGGAGAGGGAGCGAGAGGGAGAGGGAGAGGGAGGGAGAGAGCGAGAGGGAGGGAGAGAGCGAGAGGGAGCGGGAGAGCGAGAGGGAGCGGGAGGAGCGGGAGAGCGAGAGGGAGCGGGAGCGAGAGGGAGCGGGAGAGCGAGAGGGAGAGGGAGCGAGAGGAGAGGGAGAGGGAGCGAGAGGGAGAGGGAGAGGGAGCGAGAGGGAGAGGGAGCGAGAGAGGGAGAGGGAGCGAGAGAGGGAGAGGGAGCGAGAGAGGGAGAGGGAGAGAGAGAGAGAGAGGGGGAGAGAGAGAGAGAGGGAGGGAGGGAGGGAGGGAGGGAGGGAGGGAGGGAGAGAGGGAGAGGGAGAGGGAGAGGGAGAGGGGGAGGGAGAGGGGGAGGGAGAGGGAGAGGGAGGGAGCAAGAGGGAGAGGGAGAGGGGGCGGGAGGGAGAGAAAGACGGAGCGCGAGAGAGGGAGAGCGAGAGAAAGACGGAGAGCGAGAGAAAGACGGAGAGCGAGAGAAAGACGGAGAGCGAGAGAAAGACGGAGAGCGAGAGAAAGACGGAGAGCGAGAGAGAGAGAAAGACGGAGAGTGAGGGGGGAGAGAGAGAGAAAGACAGAGAGTGAGAGGGGGAGGAGAGAGAGAAACCCGGAGAGCGAGAGAGGGAGCGAGAGGGAGCGAGAGGGAGCGAAAGACGGAGAGTGAGAGAAAGACGGAGAGTGAGAGAGGGAGAGAGAGAGAACCCGGAGAGAGAGAGAGAAACCCGGAGAGAGAGAGAGAAACCCGGAGAGAGAGAGAGAAACCCGGAGAGAGAGAGAGAAAGACGGACAGCGGGCGAGGGGCAGAGAGGGCGAGGGCAGAGAGGGCGAGGGGCAGAGAGGGCGAGGGGCAGAGAGGGCGAGGGGCAGAGAGGGCGAGGGGCAGAGAGGGCGAGGGGCAGAGAGGGCGAGGGGCAGAGAGGGCGAGGGGCAGAGA
The DNA here is from genome assembly GCF_035084215.1 of Heptranchias perlo. NCBI lineage: Eukaryota > Metazoa > Chordata > Chondrichthyes > Hexanchiformes > Hexanchidae > Heptranchias > Heptranchias perlo. Next base: position 38,091,921 of record NC_090353.1, read on the forward strand.
GGGCGAGGGGCAGGGGGAGATAGCGAGAAGGGAGAATGAGAGTGTGTGAGAGTGGCAGAGAATGAGAGGGGAGGAGAGAGGGAGATTACTCACCGGGGGAGGGGGATTACTCACCGGGGGAGGGGGATTTACAGTGTGGGTAAACATGAATGAGACAGAAGATACTGCAATATTGGCCAATTTGCTGTTACCTGTGGGGCAGCAACATCCAGAGCAGGATTCGTGAGCTCAGTTTTATCCTGGGATTTCTCTCTTGCTAATCGAGCCGCCTCTTTCACCTCCTGGAACCTTTCTGCAAACTTTAGAAGAACAGAAACATCAGAATCAGGAACCGTGAATGAGCGGAACAGGAACTGACCCCCAGCGTCTGCAGCCTTTTAGGGGAGAGAGTCCCAGAATTCCACTCCCCTCTCACTGTGCCCCTTGTTCTGAGACTCCTCCATCACTGACTGCATGTTAAAAAGTAATTCCTTGGCTGTGAGACACTTTGGAATGTCTTAAGGGCACGAGAGGGATGATATCAATGCGAGATCTTTCTTGACATCGAGACTCATCGCACTCTGTGCTCTAATTCATTCTTTGCCCAATTCCTCAAAGCTGTAAAACTCTCTTCCTTCCTCTGACAATCTGCAGGTTGTTACAACCAAAACTTGGAGTTGTCTGTTCACTTTCTCATCTTCTCCCTCACTTAATTCCAGACTCAGTTTTTCCGGCTCTCTCCCACATCCTGTTCACCGTTTACCCCGGCCCTTATCTGCTGGCAATCCAGTAGCTCCTCATCCTGCTCCTGGGCCTCACTAATCCCGACATCTGTAATCTCAAGTCCGACATCCCTGCTCTCATTCTCCAACTTTTTCCTTTCCAGTATTTATCCAATTCCCTTTTCAAAGTTACTTTTGAATCTGCTTCCACCACCCTTTCAGGCAGCGCATTCCAGATCAGAACAACTCGCTGTGAGAAACAATTCTCATGTCGCCTCTGGCTCTTTTGCTGATCACCTTAAATCTGTGTCCTCTGGTCACCGACCCTTCTGCCACTGGAAACAGTTTCTCCTTATTTACTCTATCAAAACCGTTCATGATTTTGAACACCTCTATTAAATCTCCCCTTAACCTTCTCTGTTCTAAGGAGAACAATCCCAGCTTCTCCAGTCTCTCCACGTAACTGACGTCCCTCATCCCTGGAACATTCTAGTAAATCTCCCCTGCACCCTCTCCAAGGCCTTGACATCCTTCCTAAAGTGTGGTGCCCAGAATTGAACACAATACTCAAGCTGGGGTCTAACCAGTGTTTTATAAAGGTTTAGCATAACTTCCTTGCTTTTGTACTCTATGCCTCTATTTATAAAGTCCAGGATCCCATGTGCTTTTTTAACAGCCTTCTGAACTTGTCCTGCCCCCTTTAAAGATTTGTGTACATACACCCCCAGGTCTCTCTGTTCCTGCACCCCCTTTAAAATTGTACCATTTAGTTTAAATTGCCTCTCCTCATTCTTCCCACCAAAATGCATCACTTCACACTTCTCTGCTTTAAATTTCATTTGCCATGTGTCTGCCCATTTCACCAGTCTGTCTCTGTCCTCCTGAAGTCTGTTACTATCCTCCACATTGTTTACTACATTTCCGAGTTTCGTGTCATCAGCAAACTTTGAAATTATACCCTCTATACCCAAGTCCAGATCATTAATATATATCAAAAAGAGCAGTGGTCCTAATACTGACCCCTGGGGAACACCACTGTAAACTTCCCTCCAGTCTGAAAAACAACCGTTCACCACTACTCTCTGCTTTCTATCCCTGAGCCAATTTTGTATCCACGCTGTCACTGTCCCTTTAATCCCATGGGCTTTAATTTTGCTACAAGTCTATTATGTGGCACTTTATCAAATGCCTTTTGACGGTCCATATTCACAACATCATCTCCGCACTCCCCTCATCAACTCCTCCGTTACTTCATCAAAGAACTCAATCATCTTCGTCCTAAATGGCCGACCCCTTATCCTGAGACTATGACCTCTAGTTCTAGACTCTCCAGCCGAGGGAAACAGCCTCTCAGCACCTACCCTGTCAAGCCCCCTCAGAATTTTATACGTTTCGATGAAATCACCTCTCATTCGTCTAAAATCCAGAGAGTACAGGCCCATTCTACTCAATCTCTCCTCATAAGACAACCCTCTCAACCCAGGAATTAATCTAGTGAACCTTTGTTGCACCCCCTCTAAGGCAAGTATATCCTTCCTTAGATAAGGAGACCAAAACTGTACACAGAACTCCAGGTGAGGTCTCACCAAAGCCCTGTACAATTGTAGTAAGACTTCCTTACACTTGTACTCCAATCCCCTTGCAATAAAGGCCAACATATCATTTACCTTCCTAATTGCTTGCTGAACCTGCATGCTAACTTTCTGTGATTCGTGTACCAGGACACCCAAATCTCTCTCAACACCAACATATTTTAGTCCCTCACCTTTTAAAAATATTCTGCTTTTCTATTCTTCCTACCAAAGTGAATAACCTCACATTTCCCCACATTATACTCCATCTGTCACCTTCTTGCTCACTCACTTAACCTGTCTATATCCCTTTGCAGACTCTTTGTGTCCTCCTCACAGTTTACTTTCCCACCTAGCTTTGTATCGTCAGCAAACTTGGATACATTACACTCGGTCCCTTCATCTAAGTCATTAATATAGATTGTAAATAGCTGAGGCCCAAGCACTGATCCTTGCGGCACCCCACTGGTTACAGCCTGCCAACCCCAGAGTGACCCGTTTATCCCTACTCTATTTTCTGTCCATTAATCAATCCTCAATCCATGCTAATATATTGCCGCCAATCCCATGAGCCCTTATCTTGAGTAACTACCTTTTATGTGGCATCTTATCGAATGCCTTTTGAAAATCCAAATATACTCCATCCACTGTTTCCCCTCTATCCACCCTGCTAGTTACATCCTGAAAAAACTCTAATAGATTTGTCAAACACGATTTCCCTTTCATAAAACCATGTTGACTCTGCCTAATCATATTACGATTTTCTAAGTGCCCTGTTACTACAGGGACAATTCTAGAATCTAGGGAATTCTGGAAGATCACAACCAATGCATCCACTATCTCTGCAGCCTCCTCTTTTAAAACCCTAGGATGTGGGCCATCAGGTCCAGGGGATTTGTCAGCTTTTAGTCCCATTAATTTCTCCGGTACTTTTTCTTTACTAATATTAATTACTTTAAGTTCCTCACTCTCATTGGACTCTTGGTTCCCCACTATTTCCCGTATATTTTTTGTTTCTTCTACTGTGAAGACAGATACAAAATATTTGTTTAACGTCTCTGCCATTTCCTTATTCCCCATTATAATTTCTCCTGTCTCAGCCTCTAAGGGACCAACATTTACTTTTGCTACTCTCTTCCTTTTTACATACTTGTAGAAGCTCTTACAATCTGTTTTTATATTTCTTGATGTGGAGATGCCGGTGATGGACTGGGGTTGACAATTGTAAACAATTTTACAACACCAAGTTATAGTCCAACAAATTTATTTTAAATTCCACAAGCTTTCGGAGGCTTCCTCCTTCCTCAGGTGAATGGTGTGGAAATCTTGCTAGTTAGATATATTTCTTGCTAGTTTACTCTCATTCTATTTTCTCACTCTATCAATTTTTTGGTCATCCTTTGCTGGTTTCTGAAACTCTCCTGATCCTCAGGCTCACTGCTCTTTTTGGCAACATTATAAGCCTCTTCTTTTAATCTAATACTGTCCATAACTTCTCTAGTTAGCCATGGTTGGATCACTTTTCCCGTGGAGCTTTAATTCCTCAAGGGAATGTATATTCGTTGAGAATACTGAAATATTTCTTTAAATGTTTGCCTTTGCTTATCTACCGTCACACCTTATAATCTAATTTCCCAATCAACCTTAGCCAACTCACACCTCATACCGACATAATTGGCTTTTAATTTTAAGACCCTGCTTTCGAACTTAACTACTTCACCCTCAAACTCAATATGAAATTCTATCAGATCATGATCACTCTACGCCAGACGATACTTAACTATAACATCATTATTTAACCCTGTTTCATTACACAATACTGGATCTAAAATAGCCTGTTCTCTACACTTCCACCGTCTACGGTCCCCGCCCTCCACGGTCCCCGCCCTCCCGCCGTCTACGGTCCCCGCCCTCCACGGTCCCTGCCCTCCCGCCGTCTACGGTCCCCGCCCTCCACGGTCCCTGCCCTCCCGCCGTCTACGGTCCCCGCCCTCCACGGTCCCTGCCCTCCCGCCGTCTACGGTCCCCGCCCTCCACGGTCCCCGCCCTCCCGCCGTCTACGGTCCCCGCCGTCTACGGTCCCCACCGACTACGGTCCCCGCCCTCCCGCCGTCTACGGTCCCCACCGACTACGGTCCCCGCCCTCCCGCCGTCTATGGTCCCCACCGACTACGGTCCCCACCGACTACGGTCCCCGCCCTCCCGCTGTCTACGGTCCCCGCCTTCTTCCTGTATTTAGCTTGGTTCTCTATTGAATTATGAAGCGTACATTTGTCAAAAGCCTCCTATCTCTGAGGTATAACTGAGGTCTCCCCCCGGTCAGGTACCTGTGCGAGCTGCTGCTCAGAGTTGAAGCCCAGGCCATAGACGGTGTTGGCACGGCTGTCTGCCCACTGGCCAAATTTTTGCGAGGTTTTGGTGAATGACATGTTGGGGGAGATGGTGCTGTTTATAATTGCCTGAAATCAAAAGAAATCATTAAATCCGGAACCGAGCAAAACAATTCCCGGGAAATTCTGCTCTCCCACCAGAGGCCTGCAGGGTTTCATTTCCTCCTTAATGATGTGGCCCGATCGCGGTGCCTACGCGGCCCGATCGCGGTGCCTACGCGGCCCGATCGCGGTGCCTACGCGGCCCGATCGCGGTCCGATCGCGGTCCGTACGCGGCCCGATGGCGGTCCGTGCGCGGCCCGATGGCGGTGCCTGCGCGGCCCGATCGCGGTGCCTACGCGGCCCGATCGCGGCCCGTACGTGGCCCGATCGCGGTGCCTACGCGGCCCGTACGTGGCCCGATCGCGGTGCCTACGCGGCGCGTATTGCCCCTGTTCGGGGCGAGGTCTGTTCTCTGCATCTCTCAGTCCCTGTTCTACCCGGGGATTACCTTGGTGCCGCCGACACTAATGATCCGGTAAACATTGCGAGTGCTGTCGTAGAAGAAGGAGACGGTAACGGCGTGCTTGCTCGCTGGGATCCAGTTTCGTTTGGTCGCTGGGTCGATCTGGAAGACGTGGGCCCGAGCGCTGAAGATTGGCTGCTCCCTGCGGAAAGAAGCAGAGAATTCAAACCCGGACCAGCAGAAACCAGCAAACGGCCAGAAACCCCCAGAAAGTAACACTCCCCGCGTAACCAATCCACCTCCAGAAATCAACGTACTCCCAAAACACAACCTCAGAAACCAACACAGAGAACTGCCACTCCCCTAGACATCGCCAGCTGGGGTACGGGTCTCACAGACACTGACTCTCACTGGGGTACGGGTCTCACAGACACTGACTCTCACTGGGGTACAGGTTCCATGGACACTGACTCTCACTGGGGTACGGGTCCCACAGACACTGACTCTCACTGGGGTACGGGTCCCACACACACTGACTCTCACTGGGGTACGGGTCCCACAGACACTGACTCTCGCTGGGGTACAGGTTCCACAGGCACTGACTCTCCCTGGGGTACGGGTCCCACAGACACTGACTCTCGCTGGGGTACGGGTCCCACAGACACTGACTCTCACTGGGGTACGGGTCCCACAGACACTGACTCTCACTGGGGTACGGGTTCCACGGGCACTGACTCTCACTGGGGTACGGGTCCCCTGGTACCAGCTGCCCTCTGGCACCTCACCCAAGTGCCCATTCCCCACATGTGAGCCCAGACAGTGGGCACAGGGAGGACAGTGAATGAAAAGCATCACCGGGAATCAACCATGACATCGCCCTCAGTAACAGCCGGGGCTCAGTGGGCAGCACTCTCGCCTCTGAGTCAGAAGGTTGAGGGTTCGAGGCCCACTTCAGAGATTTGAGCCCATTATCAAGGCTGACACCCAGTGCAGTACCGAGGGAGTGCAGCACTGTCGGAGGTGCCGTCTTTCAGATGACACGTTAAACAGAGGCCCTATCTGTCCTCTCAGGTTGACGTAAAAGATCCCACGGCACTGTTGGAAGAAGAGCAGGGGGAGTTCTCCCCGGTGTCCTGACCAATATTTATCCCTCAACCAGCATCACTAAAATATATTATCCGGTCATTATCACGTTGCTGTTTGTGGGATCTTGCTGTGCGCAAATTGGCTGCCCCGTTTCCTACATTACAAGTGATTACACTTCAAAAGTACTTCATTAGCTGTAAAACTCTTTAGGATATCCCGGGGTTGTGAAACATGTGATCGAAACATGAGACTTTCTTCTTCCTGATCTATAAGTGTAAACAATTTTACAACACCAAGTTATAGTCCAGCAATTTTATTTTAAATTCACAAGCTTTCGGAGATTTTCTCCTTCCTCAGGCAAATGTTTCAAGATCTCCTTGAAGCCTACGCATTTATACATATTGAACAATAAAACATGGTGTTTACAGACTGCCCCTGCAACTGCCCGTTGCCAAGGCAATCACCGTGTTCAGACAGAGAGGTGTTACCTGCAGAACCTCCGAATACACATTCAACAAAAAAACAAACAGGGAAAAAAAACAGAGAAAAAAAAACACAGAGAGATGCAGAAACATCCGGAAGGCAGAGAGAGCCAGCAAATGACCCATTATATTAAAAACAGATAACATTTGTTCGCTGGTGGGGTAACGTGTAGCGTGACATGAACCCAAGATCCCGGTTGAGGCCGTCCTCATGGGTGCGGAACTTGGCTATCAATTTCTGCTCGACAATTTTGCGTTGTCGTGTGTCTCGAAGGCCGCCTTGGAGTACGCTTACCCGAGGGTCGGTGGATGAATGTCCATGACTGCTGAAGTGTTCCCCGACTGGGAGGGAACCCTCCTGTTTGGCGATTGTTGCGCGGTGTCCGTTCATCCGTTGTCGCAGCGTCTGCATGGTCTCGCCAATGTACCATGCTCTGGGGCATCCTTTCCTGCAACGTATGAGGTAGACAACGTTGGCTGAGTCACAGGAGTATGAACCATGCACCTGGTGGGTGGTGTCATCTCGTGTGATGGTGGTATCTGTGTCGATGATCTGGCATGTCTTGCAAGACATGCCAGATCATCGACACAGATACCACCATCACACGAGATGACACCACCCACCAGGTGCATGGTTCATACTCCTGTGACTCAGCCAACGTTGTCTACCTCATACGTTGCAGGAAAGGATGCCCCAGAGCATGGTACATTGGCAAGACCATGCAGACGCTGCGACAACGGATGAACGGACACCGCGCAACAATCGCCAAACAGGAGGGTTCCCTCCCAGTCGGGGAACACTTCAGCAGTCATGGACATTCATCCACCGACCCTCGGGTAAGCGTACTCCAAGGCGGCCTTCGAGACACACGACAACGCAAAATTGTCGAGCAGAAATTGATAGCCAAGTTCCGCACCCATGAGGACGGCCTCAACCGGGATCTTGGGTTCATGTCACGCTACACGTTACCCCACCAGCGAACAAATGTTATCTGTTTTTAATATAATGGGTCATTTGCTGACTCTCTCTGCCTTCCGGATGTTTCTGCCTCTCTCTGTGTTTTTTTTTCTCTGTTTTTTTTCCCTGTTTGTTTTTTTGTTGAATGTGTATTCGGAGGTTCTGCAGGTAACACCTCTCTGTCTGAACACGGTGATTGCCTTGGCAACGGGCAGTTGCAGGGGCAGTCTGTAAACACCATGTTTTATTGTTCAATATGTATAAATGCGTAGGCTTCAAGGAGATCTTGAAACATTTGCCTGAGGAAGGAGAAAATCTCCGAAAGCTTGTGAATTTAAAATAAAATTGCTGGACTATAACTTGGTGTTGTAAAATTGTTTACAATTGTCAACCCCAGTCCATCACCGGCATCTCCACATCTGATCTATAAGGGGTGTTTCCCCAACTCTTCATCCATGTGGGGGAGGGGAGGTCTCGTCACACACTGCGGCCGCTGGTGTCTGCAACTCCCTCGGTAAACGATGAGACCGCAGAACATGGTGGGGTTCAATTAATCAATAAACCAATCGCTGCTCAGTGATCAGAACAAGAGGCAACTGGTGTGAATGGAGCAGGTTGGAGGGGGGGCTGGACAGGCAGCTCGAAGATTCTGGAGCTTTGAAGAAAGTGTCTGTGAGAGAGAGACCACGAGATTCTCCCTTTGCAGGAATCACCTGGAACCGGGACAGAGAGAGGCCATGGGCTTCTGACCCTTCACCCACAGACTCTCCTTCCTCAGCTCAGCAAAGAAAGATCCATCACCCAGACACAGACAAAGGCACAGACACACAGACAGTGACAGAGACAGAGACACAGGCAGACACCCAGCCAAAGACACAGAGGGGAAATGCTGTGTTTCATTAAGACAGGGTGATCTGCGATGAACTCACTGGCATTGCTCACAGACAAAAGACTGTCTCTCTCTCCCTTCCTGTATCGATCACAGCTGGTGAGTAGGGATGATCTGTTAGAAGGATCATCAAATGAGGCCATATGGGTGGAACTGAATAACAAAAAAGGGGCAATCACGCGACTGGGAGTGTACTATAGACCCCCAAACAGTCCGAGGGAGATAGAAGAGCAAATATGTGGGCAAATTTCTGACAAGTGCAAAAGCAATAGGGCAGTAATAGTCGGGGATTTCAACTACCCGAATATTAACTGGGATACAATCAGTGTAAAAGGTACAGAGGGTGCAGAATTCTTTAAATGCATTCAGGAGAATTTTTTAGCCAGCACGGAGCAAGCCCAACAAGAGGGGGGGCAGTTCTGGATTTAGTTTTAGGGAATGAGGCTGGGCAGGTGGAAGGAGCATCAGTGGGAGAGCATTTTGGTGGGAGTGATCATAATTCAGTTAGATTTAGCATAGTTATGGAAAAGGACAAAGAAAGAACAGGAGTAAAAGTTCTCAAATGGGGAAAGGCCGATTTTACTAAGCTGAGAAGTGATTTAACAAAAGTGAACTGGAAACAGCTACTTGAAGTGGGAGGAGTTCAAGGGGGAGATTCAAGGGGTTCAGAGTAAACATGTTCCCACAAAGAAAAAGGGAGGGGCTGCCAAATCTAGAGCCCCCTGAATGTCAAGGAGCGTAGAGGGTAAGATAAGGCAGAAAACAGAAGTTTTAGATAGAGAGAACGTGTTCCCATTGGTGGAAGGGTCAAGGACCAGAGGACACAGATTTAAGGTGATTGGCAAAAGAACCAAAGGTGACATGAGGAAAAACGTGTTTACCCAGTGAGTGGTTAGGATCTGGAATGCACTGCCCGAGGGGGTGGTGGAGGCAGATTCAATCATGGCCTTCAAAGGGGAACTGGATAAGTACTTGAAAGGAAAAAAATCTGCAGGACTACGGGGATAGGGCGGGGGAGTGGGACTAGCTGGATTGCTCTTGCAGAGAGTCGGCACGGACTCGATGAGCCGAATGGCCTCCTTCCGTGCTGTAACCTTTCGATGATTCTTATGTCAGACACCGAGAGCTCAATACTGCAGAAAGCCTAGAGGATAGAAAGTGCAGGGGTAAAATTAAAAAGGAAATTAGGAAAACAAAGAGAGGGCATGAAAAAATACTGGCAAGTAAAATCAAGGAAAATTCAAAGATGTTTTATAAATACATAAAGAGCAAGAGGATAACTAAGGAAAGAGCAGGGCCTATTAGAGACCAAAAAGGTAAACTATGTGTGGAGGCGGAAGATGTGGGGATGGTTCTTAATGAATACTTTGCGTCTATCTTCACAAAAGAGAGGGACGATGCAGAGATTGTAGTTAAGGAGGAGGAGTGTGAAATATTGGATGGGATAAACATAGTGAGAGAGGAAGTATTAAGGGGATTAGCATCTTTGAAATCACCAGGGCCGGATGAAATGTATCCCAGGCTGTTAAAAGAAGCCAGGGAGGAAATAGCGGAGGCTCTGACCATCATTTTCCAATCCTCACTGGATACAGGCGTAGTGCTGGGGGATTGGAGGACTGCTAACATTGTACCGTTATTTAAAAAGGGAGTGAGGGATAGACCGAGTAATTACAGGCCAGTCAGCCTAACCTCAGTGGTGGGCAAATTATTGGAAAAATTCTGAGGGACAGGATAAATCGTCATTTAGAAAGGCACGGAGTAATTAAGGACAGTCAGCATGGATTTGTTAAGGGAAGGTCGTGTCTGACTAACTTGATTTAATTTTTTGTGGCGATAACAAGGAGGGTCGATGAGGGTAGCGCGTTTGATGTTGTCTACATGGATTTTAGCAAGGCTTTCGACAAGGTCCCACATGGCAGACTGGTCAGAAAAGTAAAAGCCCATGGGATCCGAGGGAAAGTGGCAAATTGGATCCAAAGTTGACTCAGTGGCAGGAAGCAAAGGGTAATGGTCGATGGGTGTTTTTGAGACTGGAAGGCTATTTCAAGTGGGGTGCCGCAGGGCTCAGTACTCGGTCCCTTACTTTTTGTGATATATATTAATGATTTGAACTTAAATGTAGGGGGCATGATTAAGAAGTTTGCAGATGATACAAAGATAGGCTGTGTGGTTGATAGTGAGGAGGAAAGCTGTAGACTGCAGGAAGATATCAGTGGACTGGTCAGGTGGGCAGAAAAGTGGCAAATGGAATTCAATCTGGAGAAGTGTGAGGCAATGCATTTGGGGAGAGCAAACAAGGCAAGGGAGTACACAATAAATGGGAGGATACTGAGAGGTGTAGAGGAAGTGAGGGACCTTGGAGTGCATGTCCACAGATCCCTGAAGGTAGCAGGAGAGGTAGATAAGGTGGTTAAGAAGGCATATGGGATACTGTCCTTTATTAGCCAAGGCATAGAATATAAGAGCAGGGAGGTTATGCTGGAACTGTTTAAAACATTGGTTAGGCCACAGCTTGAGTACTGCGTACAGTTCTGGTCACCACATTACAGGAAAGAGGGTGCAGTGGAGATTTACGAGGATGTTGCCAGGACTGGAGAATTTTAGCTATGAGGAAAGATTGGATAGGCTGGGGTTGTTTTCTCTGGAAGAAAGGAGGCTGAGCGGTGTATAAAATTATGACGGGACTAGACAGAGTGGATAGGGAGGACCTATCTCCCTGAGCAGAGGGGTCAGTGACCAGGGGACATAGATTTAAAGTAATTGGTAGAAGGATTAGAGGGGAGTTGAGGAGAATTTTTTTCACCCAGAGGGTGGTGGGGGTCTGGAACTCACTGCCTGAGAGGGTGGGAGAGGCAGAAACCCTCAACTCATTTAAAAAGTACCTGGATGTGCACCTGAAGTGCCGAAACCCACAGGGATACGGACCAAGTGCTGGAAAGTGGGATTAGGCCGGGTGGCTCTTTTTCGGCCGGCACGGACATGATGGGCCGAATGGCCTCCTTCTGTGTCGTAACTTTCTGTGATTCTATCCGTCTGCTCGACTCTCGCTCTCTGACCTCTTTCTGTCTCTCTCAATCTGTCGGCGACGATAGACTTGGAGCAGTGCAGTGTTGCCCCCCCCACTCCGGGGAATCCTCTCTCACCCCCCACCCCCCCGGGAATCATGGCGGCTGCCCCCCACCCCCCCCACTCCGGGGAATCCTCTCTCACCCCCCACCCCCCCGGGAATCATGGCGGCTGCCCCCCACACCCCCCGCTCCGGGGAATCCTCTCTCACCCTCCACCCCCCCTGGAATCATGGCGGCTGCCCCCCACACCCCCCGCTCCGGGGAATCCTATCTTAACACCCCCCTCCCCCGGAGAATCCTGACCCCCCCTCCACCCCGCATCGGGGAATCGTGCCCGCGCCCCCCCCCCCGGGAAACTGCCCCCCTCCCCTACAGTGGTGGGTGAGGGTCTCTGTGCTTTGAGAGATTGCTCTGTGGGACAGTTCACGAGTCACGAGCCAGTGTGAACCCAGAGTTCAGTTCCTTGGTTCTGAGTGAATTCTCCTCCCTCAGACTCTCGGCTCCTCGCAAATCCCAGCTAACGCACCCTCGAATAATCCCCAACACTGTGCTCGATACACAGCTCCATACATCGCAAAACACCACAGAAAAACACAACAAGATTCCTCCTAAATCCCCAAAGGTGGTTCGTTGGATTTAATGAGGTGGGGGGGGAAGTCTCTTCTTTCGTTTTTCACAACAACAACTTGCATTGGACCGCACCTGGAATACTGCATACAGTTTTGGTCTCCATACTTAAGAAAAGACATACTTGCTCTCGAGGCAGTACAAAGAAGGTTCACTCGGTTAATCCCGGGGATGAGGGGGTGGACATATGAGGAGAGGTTGAGTAGATTGGGACTCTACTCATTGGAGTTCAGAAGAATGAGAGGCGATCTTATTGAAACATCTCAGATTGTGAAGGGGCTTGATCGGGTGGATGCAGTAAGGATGTTCCCAAGGATGGGTGAAACTAGAACTAGGGGGCATAATCTTAGAATAAGGGGCTGCTCTTTCAAAACTGAGATGAGGAGAAACTTCTTCACTCAGAGGGTAGTAGGTCTGTGGAATTTGCTGCCCCAGGAAGCTGTGGAAGCTACATCATTAAATAAATTTAAAACAGAAATAGACAGTTTCCTAGAAGTAAAGGGAATTAGGGGTTACGGGGAGCGGGCAGGAAATTGGACATGATTTTAGATTTGAGGTTAGGATCAGATCAGCCATGATCTTATTGAATGGCGGAGCAGGCTCGAGGGGCCGATTGGCCTACTCCTGCTCCTAGTTCTTATGTTCTTATTTATACAGCGCCTTTAACGTAGTAAAATGTCCCAAGGTGCTTCACAGGAGCGTAAATCAGACAAAATTTGACACTGAGCCACATAAGGAGATATTAGGACAGGTGACCAAAAGCTTGGTCAAAGAGGTAGGTTTTAAGGAGCGTCTTAAAGGAGGAGAGAGAGGCGGAGAGGTTTAGGGAGGGAATTCCAGAGCTTAGGACCCAGGCAGCTGAAGGCACGGCCACCAATGGTGGAGCAATTAAAATCGGGGATGCACAAGAGGCCAGAATTGGAGGAGCGCTGAGATCTCGGAGGGTTGTAGGGCTGGAGGAGGTTACAGAGCTAGGGAGGGGGGCAAGGCCATGGAGGGATTTGAACACAAGGAGGGGAATTTTAAAAATCGAGGCATTCCTGGACTGGGAGCCAATGTGGGTCAGCGAGCACAGAGGTGATGGGTGAACGGGACTTGGTGCGAGTTAGGATACGGGCATCTGAATTTTGGATGAGCTGAAGTTTATGGAAGACGCAAGATGGAAGGCCAGCCAGGAGGGCACTGGAATAATCTTCTATAATTACTTCTATAAGGTACTAAGTGGAACAGAAAGGGTTAACTCCCAAAGTCACTGCGTGAAATATAAACCATGACCACAGGGAGGGGGCAGTGGGATAAACCCGGGAAAGGGATGGTCAGCACTCTGATCGGGAGCCCATCCTCACACAGAAAGTGACCAATATCTGGGTGGACTCTGAGTTTAGACCATTGGTGAGGAAGTGAATGACTCGTGCCTGTGATCTCATGATATTTATTGTGCAGTTTTAGGAACGCAGGATCAGAAGTTGGCCATTCGGACCCTCGAGTCTGTTCTGCCATTAAATCAGATCATGTCTCTACACAACTGAAGCATAACTTCCTCCCCTCTGTATTCCAGACCTCTTGAGATAAAGGCCAACATTCCATTAGCCTTTTTGTACCTGTCCACTGGCTTTTAGTGATTGGTGCACATTGACCCCTAAATCTCTCTGCTCATCCACAGTTTCTAGTTTCTCACCATTCAGAAAATATTCCAATTTGTCTTTCTTGGATCCAAAGTAGTTGACCTCATAGTTCCCCACGTTGAACTCCATCTGCCAGTTTACTAGAAAATTACTGAGAATTGCTAAATGATCTCCAGGGTGCACTGCAGCAACTCACCATGGTAACTGCGACAGCACCTCCCTCCTGTGACCTCTACCACAGAGAAGGACAAAAGCAGCAATATCATGGGAACAACATCACCTCCAAGTTCCCCTCCATCACACATCATCCCGACTTGGAAATATATCGCCGTTCCTTCATTGTCGCTGGGTCAAAATCCTGGAACTCCCTTCCTAACAGCACTGTGGGAGAACCTTCACCACACGGACTGCAGCGGTTCAAGAAGGCGGCTCACCACCACCTTCTCAAGGGCAATTAGGGATGGGCAATAAATGCTGGCCTCGCCAGCGACGCCCACATCTCCAGAATGAATTAGAAATATTATTGGATCCACAGTTAGGCTCCTGAATGATCCAATGCAACGAGCATCTCTCTGATACAGACAGGATTTCAACTGTTGTGACCAAATGGTCAGATCACCAGGACCTCACTGACTGCCGGCAAAAATAAATCACAGAATCTAACAGAGAGAAGTCCGTGCGATGGACTTCTCTCCCTCCTCTTACTCTTGTACCCAGATGGGTTTAGAGAAGGGTCAGTGTTCACCGATCAGTAATGTAAAAAATCTATAGCAAATGGGGTCAGACTGAGACTTGTGGGACTTTGACCAGTAATGTGATTGGATTAATTAATTGGAGTCAATCAGCCACGGGTGGACAATCACAGAGGGAGAGCAGTAACCTGGTCACCCCCACCCCCCTGGCCTCCCCCCACCCCACCCCCTGGTCTGTATCCCCCCCACCCCCTGGTCACACCCCACCCCCACGTCACCCCCCACCCTATCCCCTGGTCTCTCTATTCCCCCCCACCCCTCTCTCTCTATTCCCCCATCCCCCACCCCCCACCCCCCCCGGTCCCTCTATCCCACCCCCCGGTCTCTCTATCCCCCCACCACCCCCCCCGTCTCTCTATTCCCCCCCCACCCCCCTGGTCTCTCTATTCCCCCCCCCACCCCCCTGGTCTCTCTATTCCCCCCCCCACCCCCCTGGTCTCTCTATCCCCCCCCACCCCCCCTGGCCACCCCACCCCCCGCACTCTAACCCAGTCCCTGGGCAGAATGTGAAGGTGAGAAGTTGCTCAATTTCAAAAACATCAAGAGCAAAATCTCCGTCTGACTCGATGCAAATCCCACAGTTAATATCACAGCAACTGAAACCACTAAAAATACATCAGTGCAGCTCCTCACCCCTCCCCCAATTTTAAAAATTATTCGTTCATGGGATGTGGGCGTCGCTGGCTGAGGCCGGCATTTATTGCCCATCCCTAATTGCCCTTGAGAAGGTGGTGGTGAGCCGCCTTCA